>NC_134706.1:17331006-17398506 GCF_043290135.1 Rhipicephalus microplus
CCATCAGTGTTGGGAACATTCCCGAAAGTTGCTTTTCTTACCCAATTTTGTTTTTTGTGTGCTCCTGCAAAGCGTACTTCTCCTTTGAGAGGCTAATTATGCAGTGATGCATGCTCTGCAGGAGAACAAAGCAATGCTGTCTTGAGACGCGTGCATGCAGTGTTGGCTACAAAACAGAATAGGAAAAAGCACGAGCCAGTGGAGCTCAAGGACAAATTTTTGGCAAATATCAAAAAAATCTGTTTAATATCTCGCGTGGTCACGTTCACAAATAACGGGAAAGTTCTGCGAATGCAAAAAAAAAAAAGCCGAAGCAAAGAACTCGATAGCAAAAAATAGGAAGGTCACGTGCAGAATAATGTGACCTGCGTTTCGCACGCAGAAATAAGGCATGAAACGTACACACGGGTATATATGAACTCAAATAACCGCATTATTTGTTACTTCGCTGTGTCTGAAAAGCATACTCTTTTCGCAAACAGAGACTGTGCAACAATTGCAGTAGCCTTTGTGCGCACAGTACCTACAAAAGAATCGTTCCGGTGAAATCCCAAGGCCAGCCAAGACGTACGATCCTCCCCACAGCGAGACAAGGGTGCGAGAGTGAGCATCCACCCCTCCTTTCTGCCGGGCAAAGAATGTGTGGAAGAGGAGAGCGCGCGCCACCACGTCGTGACGATGTGGCGACGCGAGCTCATTGCGCCATCTTGCTGGTAATGATGAAAACATGAAAGTCTCCCCTCCCCCGATATGCCCGTCACCAGCGGTAAGTGGTAGATATAAACAGCTTGCCGCTTGAACGTTGAAGGACGCGCTCCTCTGGTACTCAGGGGTTAACGCCTCGCACTCACGTTTCGGAGGTCCCAATCAAGTTTGATTACACGCTGTTGTGCCTCGCCCAAGTTCCACGTGGTCTTCGCGGCCTGCTGGCACCTGGCAGCTGTTGATGAGTCAACCCTGCACCGGGACGGCGACGGACGCGGACAATCTGGAAAAACCACGTCGCCGGCTCCTCTTGACACAAAAGTCGTTGGCCAAGCTTTTGTCAGCCGCCGAGAGCAACACTCCGAAGCAGCGTCGACCCAGCAGCTGTACGGGGTATTCTGCCTTGCTTGAGTCAACCTGGCTGCATCAGGGAGCGACTTTGCGCATGGGATTCCACGTCATCTCACTGTGGTGCCACGCTGGCGCGTGGGGTCTCCCTCACCAAACAGCGAACTGGGCATGTCTTGCCCCTTTCCTAGGTTCAGAGGGAGGCGGTGTTTGGCTTTCCCTCTTCGGGGACGGAGAGGAAGACGACGATCTCATTGGAGTATCCTGCGCATAAATTTTCTTTGCAAGGGATCTTGGGAAGGCGGACGATGTATAAAAACGCTAGCGCAGAGGCGCTCGTGTGTGATTCTCTTTTCATGTTGTACCACGCTACCATGTAAATACTGTATATAAACATTTTTTTTCTCCTTCTCCGGCTTCTCTACTCGTCCTCTCCGGGGACTCGGATGGCCCGAGTCCGCACCACGCTACCCAAAGGCGCAACAGTGGCTGGCAGCTTATGGGATTCGCCTGCGTCGGCTGCATCGAAGTGGTGAGTGCCGCGTGTTTGCTCTTCTTTTCGCCAGACTCGTTAGCGCAGATGGTCGGTAACGTGGTAGGGTGATTTTGGTAAATTTTGATTCGCAGACCAAGAATTGGGTGGCTCGTGGGCAAAATTACCTTAGAAGAGAAACGGTGTGCATATCTAAGATGGAGAAGTTTAAGGTCCAAGAACTCCTCGAAATTTGTCAGGAGCTGAATATTTCGGTCGGCTCGGTTAAAAGAAAACAACAAATTTTGGAGCACTTGGGAAAAGAGGAAGTGAGTTTAGAAGAGGCCATTGAGGCCAGAGAAACCATTTTGGCAAAGAAAGAGGAGCGTGAGCGCTTAGCCCGTGAACAAAGAGAGGAGGAAATAAGGAGGGATCGCGAGGATAAAGAACATGAGATCCGTCTGAAAGAACTGGAGCTTCGTATGTCCGTGGGAAATCAAAATTCAGGGGGTGGAGAATCAAAGATAAAGGATCTAATCCACACCTTCAAGGCGGGTGACGACATTGCATTATACCTCGTGCATTTTGAGCGAGCATGCGAAAATGCAGGGTTTAGTAGGGAGACTTGGCCACAAAAACTGATATGCGTACTACCAGGCGAAGTGTCCGATGTTATCGCAAGAATGAATAAAGAGGACTCCGAGGTGTATGACAGGGTAAAGGCTGCATTGCTACGAAAATGTCGCCTATCGACAGAGGCTTTCCGCCTGCGGTTCAGGCACTCTAAGAGGGGCAACGAATCTCATTCAGACTATGCCTACCAAATTAGAGCCAACTTTGAAGAGTGGCTCAAAAGCGCGCAAGTCTATGGCAACCATGACAAGGTCATTGAGTTGATGGTACTTGAGCAGTTTTACCGGGGAATTCCCGAGGAGGTAAGGCTTTGGGTGCAGGATAGGATGAAAGACGTAGACATGAACAGGGCAGCAGAACTCGCCGAAGATTACTGCTCACGCCGTAGTCTCCGCAATACACCACGAACTTCGGAAAAAAATGAAAAGGTAGAAAGCTGGTCGGGAAACCAGGGACGCAAGAGGTTTGCAAGAAATAACTGGAAACCCGAAAATTCCAAGTTATTAGACAATCAGCAGAGAAAGGACAGTGAGGGGACTAAGGCGGCACCTTCATCAGGTTCAAAGGCGCCTGGTGACATAGCGCATGCGTTAGAAGCGCGGAAGCCAGTTGTTTGCTACAGCTGCGGAGAAAAGGGCCACATGGCCAGGAGCTGTAAGAGGCACATGGCATTTGCCACAATTCAGGAGTCAGAGGATAGCTTAAAGCTGTTGAAGCCTTACATGAGGACACTCTCAGTGAACGGCCGAATGTGTAGGGTATTGAGGGACTCGGCGGCCACAATGGATGTAGCGCATCCAAGTTGCGTATCTTCCGAAGACTATATAGGAGAGTGTGCCTGGATTCGGCAAGTGGCAGAAAAGCAAAGCGTCTGCCTACCGATAGCGAGGGTTGTAATCGAGGGCCCTTTCGGCCAATTGTGTACGGAAGCAGCAATTTCAGCCAACCTCCCGGAGCACTTCCCTTACCTATTTTCAAATAAGTCTGAGGAAATCTTAAAAACACGTGGAGAATCATTTGCCACCGAAATAGCTTGCATGGCCCTTACCCGTTCGAAGGCGCGCGAGCTGACGCAACAGCTGAGCAGCTCACCCTCTGGGGAACAGACGTCCGAGGGCAGTGTAGGAAAACCTGAGGTAGTTGCGACGGAAAATGAGTCTGCCATGCGAGTTGTCGAGACGGAAACTGGGGCTATGGTCGACAACAGCGAGGAAATATCTCTAACGCCCGAAAACGAGGACTTGGGGACAGGCTCGGTGTTAACACCCGCGTCCACCAGTTGGTGTCAGCTAGCCAGAACCGACCGTGCAACGCTAGTGGTCGATCAAAAGGCGGATCTCGCACTCTCTATGCTGCTAGATGCCATACATAAGGAAGGTAACTCTAGGAAGAACGTTTCGTTCTACACCCAAAACGAGGTGTTGCATCGCAGGTATGAGAACGCTAAAGGGCGGGTCTACAACCAAGTGGTAGTTCCACTAAAATACCGGCGGAACATTCTCGACCTGGCCCACAGCAACGCCTGGGCGGGCCACTTAGGTATAAAGAAAACGAAAGCTAAGCTGGCTCAGGAGTTCTACTGGCCCGGGTGCTGGAAGGATGTAGAGATGTTTGTCCGTGGATGCGACACTTGTCAGCGGATAGGAAAATCAACAGACAAATGGAAGGCACCAATGAAACTAGTGCCAATAGTCACAGAACCCTTCCGTCGGCTCGTGATTGACATCGTGGGGCCTCTGCCTCCATCTAAATCAGGATATCGGTACGTCCTGACCGCGCTGTGCGTTGCCACCAAGTTCCCGGAGGCAATCGCACTGAAAGAGTTGAGTTCAGTATGCGTGGTGGACGCATTGTTGTCTATTTTTTCTCGGGTGGGTTTTCCCTCGGAGATACAGTGTGACAACGGAAGTGTGTTCACAAGCTGCCTTACGACTACATTCCTAGAACGCTGCGGGATAAAAATCGCGCATAGCTCTATTCACCATCCACAGTCGAACCCTGTGGAACGCATGCACTCGGTCATGAAACGCGTTTTGCGAGCTTTGTGCTTTGAGCATAAAAGTGACTGGGAGGGGTGTATACCAGCTGCGATGTTTTCTCTGAGGTCGGCCGCACACGAGAGTACGGGTTTTAGTCCGGCTGAACTTGTCTACGGCAGGAACTTGAGAGGTCCGCTGCACTTAATACGAGAGTCATGGACTGGATATGGGGAGGACCCTAATGTAGTTTCCTATGTACTGGATTTATTGGGGCGACTGGGGACTACACGCGAAGTGGTGGAGAGCAACATGCGCGCAGCACAGGCGCTTTCCAAGGCCCGTTACGATAAGTCAGCTCGAAAGCGAGTCTTTAGAGTGGGCGATGAGGTGATGCTGTTGTGCCCTTCAAGAAAAAACAAGCTGGACGTACAATGGGAGGGACCAGCGACAGTGTTGTCAGTGCTTTCAGACACCAACTACGAGGTAAAGTGGGGCCGGAAATGCCCCAAAGTGTATCACAGTAACCTAATGAAACCCTACATGCGACGAAAAGCAGTAGTAAACCTTGCACTCAATGTTCCTGAGGATGAGGGCGCGGAAATCCTTTGTCTTTCCGATGGCACGGTCAGCAGCACATTGTCCGATAGGGTAGACACAGGGAACACCCTAAGTAAGGCTCAAGAGGAAGATTTAGAGCTTTTAGTACAGGAATTCGCTACCGTTTTCTCCGAGAAGCCAGGCAAAACGGATGTGATTAAGCACGACATTGAGCTGACGGTTAACAAGCCGATCAGCTGTAAGCCGTATCGGGTGTCACCTAGACAGAGAGAGATACTAGAGGCCGAAATTCGCCGCATGATCGACCTAGGTGTTATCATCGAAGCAGACAGTGATTTCACCTCGCCTTTGATTTTGGTTGAGATTCCGGGCCGTGATCCAAGGCCATGCGTGGACTATCGCCGCCTGAACTCTGTAACAGTCGACCAGACTTACCCTATTCCTAACATTGAAGAGAGGGTAGAGACAGTGTCTAAGGCGAAATACATTTCTACGTTAGACCTTGTTAGGGGGTATTGGCAGGTCCCTTTGACAGAGCGCGCGAGTCGATACGCTGCTTTTATCTCACCCCTGGGCACTTTTCGTCCTTTGATGATGAGCTTTGGGCTCAAGAACGCGCCGTATTGTTTCAGCCGCCTGATGGATAAGGTTCTCCACGGGCTCGAGAAATTTGCGCTGCCTTACCTAGACGATGTGGCGATATTTTCGGACAAATGGGAAGACCATGTTGAACACCTTCGGATGGTTTTGGAACGGGTCAAAAATGCAGGTCTTACGGTAAAGAGAGAGAAATGTCATTTGGGCTGTGCTGAAGTAAGCTATTTAGGGCACATTGTAGGAAATGGGCGTCGTCGACCGTCCGAACTCAAGGTAGCCGCGGTGGTCGGTTATCGTCGTCCCAGCACTAAGACCGAGATGAGAGCATTCCTCGGCCTCACAGGTTACTATCAGCATTACGTCCCGAATTACTCCGAGATTGCCAGCCCTTTGACAGATAGTTTACGCAAGACCGAACCTGTGAACATTCAATGGGACTCTAAAAAGGAAGACGCTTTTCAGAAGCTGAAGCTCGCATTGAGTGAGAAACCCGTCTTGAGGGCACCGGATTTTGCAAAACCTTTCACTATTCAGTGTGATGCAAGCGAACGCGGTTTAGGAGCAGTGCTATGTCAGACGGACCAGAGTGGAGAGGAGCGGCCGGTTTTGTATTTGAGTCGCAAATTGAGCAGCAGGGAAGAGGCTTATAGCACTTCGGAAAAAGAATGTGCTTGCATTGTTTGGGCCGTACGAAAACTAGGCTGCTATGTTGCTGGCTCTAAGTTTATTATAGAAACTGATCACTCTCCACTAACCTGGTTACACCAAATGTCACCTAAGAATGGTCGTTTGCTCAGATGGAGCATAGCACTGCAGCAGCACAATTTCGAGGTGCGCTACAAGAGAGGTGGCCTTCATACAAATGCAGACGCCCTAAGTCGAGCGTTTTGACTCGTCAAAAGACGCGGAAGGTTTGTTTGATTTTTTTTGTTTACCTTTACCTAGTTTATGTGTACTTTTTTTTTCAATGTGTTACAGTGAGGGCGTAGAGAAATTTTTCACTGACTCCCTCGTTGTCCCGAGCTCTACAGTTTGCTTGTTTAGCTTGATTATAATGTTATCTCGATTCCAAATGGAGTTACGTATGAAAGAGTTACTGGACACTTGTCCCGATTGGTATGCACATTGTTTCCTTGAGCTTAAGTTATTAAGATAAGATGTTTGCTTTGTAAAATCGGAGGCCTGGCGATGAGAGTGGCGTGCACGCGGTGCTTGTCGCATTGTGTGTGGCTGACAAAGGTCGTTTCTTGGAGCTTGTCACCCACTTTTCACCGAAGCGGGGCGCAGAGGCCAGCTCTTGGAGCATTCCAGTTTGACCAGGCCCTTCGAGAAAGCAAGAGCCTTGCCGGAACGTCGCCGACATCGACCCGGCCGAGCTGCATGGAACAACTCGACCTCCCGATGTATCATCTGGCGGCGGGGGTGCTGTTGTGCCTCGCCCAAGTTCCACGTGGTCTTCGCGGCCTGCTGGCACCTGGCAGCTGTTGATGAGTCAACCCTGCACCGGGACGGCGACGGACGCGGACAATCTGGAAAAACCACGTCGCCGGCTCCTCTTGACACAAAAGTCGTTGGCCAAGCTTTTGTCAGCCGCCGAGAGCAACACTCCGAAGCAGCGTCGACCCAGCAGCTGTACGGGGTATTCTGCCTTGCTTGAGTCAACCTGGCTGCATCAGGGAGCGACTTTGCGCATGGGATTCCACGTCATCTCACTGTGGTGCCACGCTGGCGCGTGGGGTCTCCCTCACCAAACAGCGAACTGGGCATGTCTTGCCCCTTTCCTAGGTTCAGAGGGAGGCGGTGTTTGGCTTTCCCTCTTCGGGGACGGAGAGGAAGACGACGATCTCATTGGAGTATCCTGCGCATAAATTTTCTTTGCAAGGGATCTTGGGAAGGCGGACGATGTATAAAAACGCTAGCGCAGAGGCGCTCGTGTGTGATTCTCTTTTCATGTTGTACCACGCTACCATGTAAATACTGTATATAAACATTTTTTTTCTCCTTCTCCGGCTTCTCTACTCGTCCTCTCCGGGGACTCGGATGGCCCGAGTCCGCACCACGCTACCCAAAGGCGCAACAACGCACCGGAGTCTTTTTCTGCATTATTTTTCTTTCTTGAGTTTTCATATATATATATATATATATATATATATATATATATATATATATATGGGTCTTTGAGGGTCTTGGGTCTTGGGGGGCTTGGGTCTTTGAGGGTGTTTGCGAAAAAAATAAGGGGGGGGGAGGGGTACCTCTTTTTCATATTGTAGAGATTGCGTGCAACGCTACACATGTAGGCTACAAATGACAGAAAAAAAATGGGGAGGCGGTTACCTCGCTTTATGGTGAGAAAAAGAACATCTGTTGCAAACAATAAATCTACCAATCGATCTCAGCGGCAACAAGTACACAGCAAACGTAGTCAGGAATCGATGTGTCACACGGAGCAGTGATAAATCGACCCACCTAAACTAGCAACGAAATAGTGAAAAAGAAAAGGGCTTCTTCGCTCCGACCAGTGTTTTAAACACTTTGTATGTAACAACAAGTGTCACTTTATATCGTTTGTGGTCTTTGTAGCTACACTTTTGTCCAGCCTTGTAGACGCTATAGTGAGCGCTTGGGCTGTTAGAAATGCCGTTCTAACTGTGAGTCAGTTTAAAAGACCAAGGTGTCATCCTTTGACGTTTCGGGTCGACGTCATGCAGGTGCCGCGTTTGATACACATAAGCCAAATGGGCTTCACGTTTTCAACGTCTGTGCTTGCGTGGTCGTGAACGCCAGCGTCACCGAAGGGCTATGGATTTATCAATCCTAGCCAGAGAAGCGACAGGCAGACGCCCTCATCGATAATTAGAGGCAGCTCGGCGGTGCAGAGAAGCAGACGAAAAGTGCCAGTGCCGGGAGTTAGGCACAACGCACTCGGAACGGCCTACAGTAGATGACCAGTAGATATGAAACAATATATAGGAAAATGAACAGTCGTGAAATAAATCAGTTAGGATGAACACAACACTTAAACACAACTTACATAAGATATCTCATGAGAAATTTGAACGCAGATACGTGGCCATTTTTGTTTCCTTTTTGTCATTAGAGCTCGTATTACCTTCGATGTGCTCAACTAAATGCGGCACCGGAAAAGCGGAATAAATAGAACATCGGACTCGGTTCGAGTGTTGAGAACTTTGAGCTCAGAAAACGAATTCATAAATCATCCTGAGGTACTGCGAACGCTTCCATCCGTAAGTGCAATATAATAAAACGCACAAGATGTCGGAGGTTCCAAACAGAGAAGGAAAAAGGGAAGGTAAATAGCGCATGGAAAAACTCCACACGGTGCGTAGAAGTGAGTTCCGAGGAACTTTTCAGAATTCGTTCGGGAGCGCAGACAACTTCTGCCTGCCCTTTCGTGCGCTGAGCAGGGCAGAGCCTCATGTATATTACTTTGCGGTATGCAGTAGACGAAAAATTTGTAAGACTCTTGGAAGCACCTCACCACGGCAAAGGCTGGGCTGATGAAAAACTTGGAATGGGCTGCCTGGAGTCCGCTGATAGATGGTACCAATGAGACTGTGTGTGCGTGTTCGTGTGTGCGTGCGTGCGTGTGTGCGTGTGTGTTTTGCAAACGTCTTGAAGGGGGTGGCCTGACTCATCTGCAGAGTTCGCCTCGGAAGGAGCTTTTCTGCGGTTCTATATCTGGCAATAAGTGTGGTTGTACATGAAATGGTATTCGAAGCAATATGCAGGCAGTCCGAGAACATATACGCTGCACGTAAACAACGAGTTTTCAAGGACAGCGTCTATACAGAGGCGTACACCCAGCAGTACAAGTTTTCCCCACGCAAAACGATTGATAAAGTTTTATTAAGGCCGAAAACCTCTTAAATGTGTCGACAAACTCTAAAACTGACCTTCAGCGTTGAACTTGACCATCGTACGGCAGCGTCGGCAGCGTCACATTACGGCGTAGCATGCTATCATCACGTCACACACTTTATTTTTCGAAGTTGGGTGGACGACGGAGACAGCGCATAAGCAGGTGAACAGCAGGAAGCTTGCAATTATACTCGGATGCTGGAGGCAATAAAAAGCCATGGTAAGTGGCGAACGTTTTCAAAGAGAGCCGTCAGAACATCAACGCATCGATTTGGAAAAAAGTCACAGCTTTGCTGCAAAGGCGAAGCACTGAACGCCATACGAGCAAATAGGAAACTACCAGGAAGAATTACTGGCAAATCAAAACGTGCCCCGCGCTTCTCAGGCACAAATGACGCAAGAAACGTAATCACCAGTATACAATGAAACGTAGTGGATGCTGAAAGCAGGCTGTCTGTCATCTGTGCAACAATGCTGGGCGAGAAATAATAAAATTGCTGATTGCCAATTTGTTACTCACGTTGCTAACTCTACCGCGCTTAGTCACAATGACAAAAAAAAGAGATCTCTTAGATTAAAAAAAAACAGCATCTACAACTTGAACAGGGTTGTCCGTTTTGGCCACCTTACGACAAATTCGCTTCTATTTAAGCAGTAGGCGGGACAAAAAATGCCTAGGTTACTTGTATACCCATTGGCTACTTTCTTCTTTACAGAAATTTAACCATATTGTTAGCATCTGGCGATCTCACAGCTGATGCAGTACGTGGTGTCAAAATAATGTGGACAAGACATGTTTTCAGCTCGCCGTAATCTTTACTGGCGGCGCTGCCTGACACTCCAACGTATGAAATACTCATATATACCCTATAAAAAGTGCGGAGGGATGGCCGCCACTATAGCATATTTGGTACAGCATCGAACCCGTTATTCCAAGATGACAGGTTTTTTTCTCTGCCAGCGACACGTTATGTTTTCATTGACTCTTCTTTTTTTTGCATTTACGTTACGTTTACTACTACTACCATTCCTTGAACTTTTTTAGTATCTTTGTCTGTTAATACCTAACACTAAGCAGTGGGTCAAAAATTGCTTCAGGCCCACTTCTCAGCTTTTCTCTTGTAATAAAAATTCAAGAAGAAATAAACCTCTATCTTGTCTGTTCTCACTATATTGTGTGTAACAGCTCTCAAAATGTAATTTGAATCTCGCATTACACAAATGAATTTTTTTTCACCCGTGGTAGGACCTTGGGTAAAACTGTTGCATAGGACCTCAATTTGCAGACTACATATAATGCTGAACATGAATTGAGACTGTAATAAATGCGACCAAAGACAATCGAATGCATTCGCATGCACGGCGCATGGCGCTCATTTACTTCGAAAATAGAATATCCGACGAATGATTGGTGTCATTTCATAACATTGGGTGTGGACTGCCCCTAAGGAATATAATCTGTTCACGCTATGGCCCCCCAAAAAAAGCTATTACAAAATTGACTGCAACTTGTACTGCAAACACGTAAACGTACTTTGAACACACTAATGCGTAAATATTTTCATCACTGGTACACGGCTGTTACTCAAGGCTGTTGAAGAAAAATCACGCAGGATACGTTTAGGAATCATTTTTGCAACAGCGTAAAAGTTTGCGTCTTCATGCATGAACTTATCGATGAAGTCAAGAATGTAAGATTTACTTTTGGTCATTGTGAGTGGGAAAACTTCGCGCTGTACTAATTTACATTTTCAGCAAACGGCTGGAAACAAGCACATTTTTTTTTAATTTAGGTTTTAGACAGGCAAGGTGACTTCTGGCACCTTTCGCTGCACCTGACTAAAGTTGTGTACTTTTTAGCTAGTTTGCCTTTTAGACATAGCAATTATGTACTCAAACGCTCCAAAGCCATCAATGTCCCGAAGGTTTTGCTTTTTAAGTAGTTCACCCATGTTCATCATCATCATCATCATCATCATCATCATCAGCCTGACTACGTCCACTGCAGGACAAAGGCCTCTCCCATGTTCCGCCAGTTAACCGGTCCTGTGCTTGCTGCTGCCAATTTATACCCGCAAACTTCTTAATCTCATCTGCCCACCTAACCTTCTGTCTCCCCCTAAACCGCTTCCCTTCTCTGGGAATCCAGTTAGTTACCCTTAATGAACAGCGGTTATCCTGTCTACGCGCTACATGCCCGGCCCACGTCCATTTCCTCTTATTTATTTCAACTATGATATCCTTAACCCCCATTTGTCCCCTAATCCACTCTGCTCTCTTCTTGTCTCTTAAGGTTACGCCTACCATTTTAGATGCGGAAGCATCTTATACTCCCGCCTTGTAGTGCGCCGTCCGCGCCGTCCGCACCGCTTCTCGAACATTCGACAGCTGACGCGCGCGCATGCGCCGTCGCGCCGTCGCCCACCATCTGTGCCGCGCGCGCTTCTCCTTCGAGAACATTCGACAGCCGACAGCGCATGCGCCGTCGCGCCGTCGCCATCTGTGCCACGCGCGCGCTTCTCCTTCGAGAACATTCAACAGCTTACAGTGCATGCGCCGTCGCGCTGTATATATACTCAAGGTCGGCGCTCGCTCGCTCAGTTGATGCTCGTCGGTTGGTTTGTACGGCGCGTCGACGTCCAAGGTCGCGGTGAAATGAATTCCAACGAATCCACAAACACAATGATCGACGTCCCTTCGACCAGCGCCGTCCTCTCGCATACGTGTGTACGTGTTCACTCATTTAACACCCCCTCCTACAACCACGTTAACCAATTTAGCCATCGACCCAAGTAAGTCGCAATTTAACACCCCATTTCACAACCACGTTAACCAATTTAGCCATCGACCCAAGTAAGTCGCACTTTAACACCCCGTTAACCAATTATATGCTCCGCATCCTCCTCAGTGTTCCCCCGAGGGAAGCTGCGGGCAATTTTTTTCTTTCCATTGCTCGCTGCGTCGTCCTCAATTTAAGCTGAACCCTCTTTGTAAGTCTCCAGGTTTCTGCTCCGTAGCTAAGTACCGGCAAGATGAAGCTGTTATATACCTTCCTCTTGAGGGATAGTTGCAATCTACCTGTCATAATTTGAGAGTGCTTGCCGAATGTGCTCCACCCCATTCTTATTCTTCTAGTTACTTCAATCTCGTGGTTAGGCTCTGCGGTTATTACCTGCCCTAAGTAGACATAGTCTTTTACAACTTCAAGTGCACTATTACCTATCTCGAAGCGCTGCTCCTTTCCGAGGTTGTTGTACATTACTTTCGTTTTCTGCACATTAATTTTAAGACCCACCTTTCTGCTCTCCTTGTCTAACTCCGTAATCATGAGTTGCAATTCGTACCCTGAGTTACTCAGCAATGCAATGTCATCGGCGAAGCGCAAATTACTAAGGTATTCTCTATTAACTCTTATCCCTAACTGTTCCCATTCTAGGCTTCTGAAAACGTCCTGTAAGCACGCGGTAAATAGCATTGGGGAGATTGTGTCCCCCTGCCTTACACCCTTCTTGATTGGTATTCTGTTGCTTTCTTTATGAAGCACTATGGTAGCAGTTGATCCCCTGTAGATTTCTTCCAGAATGTTTATATATACTTCATCTACGCCCTGATTCCGCAGTGTCTGCATGACGGCTGATATTTCTACTGAATCAAACGCCTTCTCGTGATCTATGCAGGCTATGTATAGTGGTTGGTTATACTCTGAGCATTTCTCTATTACTTGATTGATAGTATGAATGTGGTCAATTGTTGAGTAGCCTGTTCGAAATCCTGCTTGTTCCTTTGGTTGATTGAATTCTAATGTTTTCTTTACTCTTTTAGCAATTACCTTTGTAAACAGCTTCTATACTACAGAGAGCAAGCTGATCGGCCTGTAATTCTTCAAGTCCTTGTCATCTCCTTTCTTATGTATTAAGATGATGTTAGCGTTCTTCCAAGACTCTGGTACCCTCCCCGTCAGGAGACACCTCGTAAACAGGGTGGCTAGTTTTTCTAACACAATCTGTCCAGCATCTTTCAGCAGGTCTGATGTTACCTGATCCTCACCAGCAGCTTTGCCTCTTTGCATGCTCTCCAAAGCTTTTCTGACTTATTCTATCATTACTGGTGGGGTGTCATCTGGGTTACTGCTAGTTCTTATAGTATTAAGGTCGTGGTTGTCTCGTCTACTGTACAGACCTCTGTAAAACTCCTCCACTATTTTAACTATCCTATCCATATTGGTAGTTATTTTTCCTTCTTTGTCCCTTAATGCATACATCCGATTTTTGCCTATCCCAAGTTTCCTCTTCACTGCTTTGACGCTTCCTCCGTTTTTCAGTGCGTTTTCGATTCTCTCCATGTTATACCTTCTTATATCGCATATTTTACGTCTATTAATCAACTTCGAAAGCTCTGCCAGTTCTATTTTGTCTGCTGTACTTGACACTTTCATGATTTGACGCTTCTTAATTAGGTTCTTCGTTTCCTGGGAAAGCTTGCCAGTGTCCTGTCTAACTACCCTGCCTCCAACTTCCACTGCACACTCCGTAATTATACCCGTCAGATTATCATTCATTGTATCTACGCTAAGGTTGGTTTCCTCACTAAGAGCCGAGTACCTGTTCTGCAGCGACACTCTGAATTCCTGTACTTTCCCTCTCAGTGCTAGCTCATTGATTGGCTTCTTGCGTATTAGTTTCTGTCGTTCCTTCTTCAAGTCTAGGCGAATTCGACACCGTACCATTCTATGGTGACTGCATCGTACCTTGCCAACCACTTCCACATCCTGCGCGATTCGTGGGTGTGCAGTCATTATAAAGTCTATTTCGTTCTTATTTTCGCCATTAGGGCTCCTCCATGTCCACTTGCGGTTTTCTCGTTTTTGGTAGAAGGTATTCAAAATCCGAAAATTATTGCGTTCTGCGAATTCTACTAGTAGCTCTCCTCTGGCGTTTCTAGTGCCGATGCCATAATCTCCTACTGCCTGGTCTCCAGCCTGCTTCTTCCCTACCTTTGCATTAAAGTCGCCCATCACTATAGTACACTGTGTTTTTACATTACTCATTGCCGATTCCACGTCTTCATAGAAGCTCTCAACTGAAGCGTCATCTGAAGCGTCACCCATGTTCAGGTAACATTAAACACGAATAAAGTGCAACACGAGTGTGGAAGGTGCTCGGATAGCAGCGTAAGCGATCGTAATGGTGACCTCTTATCCACTCTTTTCACCCAATCGAAATGGCACTTCGTTAGCAATACTCCTACACCTGAGGCTTGCTTCTTTGAGTATTTGCAAGAGTGTACGCATCTGGAACGCCAGGAACACACTTGTCTCTGTTGCACACATATACATAAAGACGGAAGTAGAAGAAAGTTATCACTTTCTGTCGTAAAACGATATCCTGATAAAACCGCTACTGCTTCAAAGTAGAAGCATAACCAAGAGAAAGCCAATAATCTAGAAAACAGCCCGTGAAGACTGTGATCACTGCCTGGTGTTAGGCGCCAGGGGATGTTTTGGAAGTCGGTAAACATATATACGGTAATAGTGAACTTCTTGTAATCTCCTTCAATGCTGCAACGCATTTAAAGATAAAGAGCACGCTGGCAGAAAACCTTGGTCGCACACGATCATAATGGTCTCCCTATACAAACGTTATTGTGTAATCCGAAAGAAGAGGTGATGGATACAGAGAAGATCTGAAGGGAGGAGGGGGTCAGAGTATGAAGAAAGTGCCTAAGGCAGAAGTTGCGAAACCATTCAGTCATGGAAGGGGAGCGGAGAAGGCGAAGGATCCAATGGTTCGAAACCTAGTAAACCTACTTGTGTAACGACCCCTTCCTTCCTTTTCATAAGTTTCCGTACAAGACAAGAAATGCTTTTTGGGGTCACGTAAGCCAGAAAAGGTAAAACAAAAACGCGCGCAGGCCTCAAGGTGAACTAAGTACGTAGTTGCGCAACAGACGAGACTAAAGGGGAAAAAGTGAAGACAAAACAAATGCTTCTGACCCAAAAACAACGGCTTCAAATAAAGGCCTTGCAATGACGACGTGACAGTCACTCGCTTCTTCCAGAAGACGATAGAGCAGACGACGTGAAGCCATGTTGGCAGACGGGAAGAAATGCAGTCGGAAAAGAACAGAGAAAGCTAAATTAGAAGGCACGTGAGACGAGAAGCTGAAGATGGTGATGGGAATAGCTGCCACTGACGATGAATAAAAGTAAATCAAATGCGTGACATAAAGGAAGGCATACAGGAAGACCTACTAACGCGAACAGTAGCACGTAAGAGAGGCTACAGGACGTCGAAGCCTAAAGAAAGCAGACGACAGAACATAAATCGAGCTTCAAGAAAGTAAATGACAAAACAGAAAGCAAGCTTGAAGGAAGCAGATGTCGAGAATAAAGCAAGATAAGAAGCAGACGGCCAGAATAAAGCAAGCTTACGAGAAGCAGACGACAGGACAGGGTAGAAGCACCAGCGGTCGCAAGAAACCGGAGAGCAGGAGTATAGTAAGCTTAAAAGAAAAAGGGCGATAACATGGAGTAGCACGGGAAGGGAACAACGGAAGCCTGAAGCTTAAACAAAGCCCACGACAAGAAGCATTGCAGAAGACAACGGAGGAAATGTTCGACAATCTGCTCTCGCACAAGGCCACAACAGGCGCAAGTACAGGAGACGACACATTCCTGGAAGATCTTAGGGAAGAGCTAAAGGCCCGAATGAGGAGGCTGAGGATGTTATGATGGTGAGATTCTTTGGCGAGGAATGTGCGGAAATGGGCGTGAGGTGAGAGAAGTGGTGGCACTCGGGAGAAACAAAGGCGCCCCTGCGCGGTGACTGAAGGAAACGTAAAAGAAGAAAGACAGCCCCTAGCGGCGTTAAGCTCTACAGGCGAGCAGCCAGCGAACACGAAGTCAGCTAACGCCTGCTCTCCGCAGTTCGGTCCAGTTCACGTGGCAGGGGGCTTAGGTGTAACGGCTTTCGATTGGTCTTTGTGAAGTTACCATGGCAACAGGAACGTCACTTTCTGCCCATCCTCTTCCGCAGTCTAGCTCCATTCGCAAGTAGAGGACCTATAACAGCGTGAAGAGTTACGAACTGATGCAGAATTATTTCGTCGGTGAAGGGTGCCAGGTCATTCCGCCTTTTTGCTTCTTCCTTATTCTGCCTTACCACTTGGTGGGATGCAGTAGGCACTGTTGGAATTTTCTTGTTTCGACACCTACGCGTCACCTTAAATTATCGTTGGAAAGCACCCCATCTCTGTATCCCTGAAGATGTAAACCTGACCATTTATTTTGCTGCTTTGTTTCTGCGACTGCTCAAAGACGAAAGCGTGGCTGGTTGTGCGTGGAACTGTTCATCTGTTGAAGAGTTCTAATACGATAAAGACGCGCTGTAGAAATTTCGCGCGTCGCAGAATAGATAAGCTGGCATGAAATTTAGGCAGGTAGAACGCTCTATATTTGTCTTTCCTATAGTATTATTTATATTGTTTTTAGCAGTATGTTGCGTTCACGTAAAAACTCGGAGAAAAGAAATGGCATCCTACAAACACACACACACACACACACACACACACACACACATATATATATATATATATATATATATATATATATATATATATATATATATATATATATATATATATATATATATATATATATATATATATATATATATATATATATATATATATATATATATATATATCAGCAAAAGGCACTATTTGCTCGCTGTCTTCAGCGTTTCTTTTTTTGTAGCAGCAGGCATCTTAAAATGATTGAATACATCATTGGGAACAGTAATTAGGAAAACCAACAAATTAACTTTTTGATTAATAGAGTTAGGCAGTTAAGTCAAATAAGATAATGTATGTCCTTCATGCGAAGAAGCTGTGAAGTTCTGTGCGAACGTGGGATGCGCGTCTTGTAAATTGCGTGTATTTCGTTCGTTGTCCCATTCAAGGCCAATTTTATGATGGACTGTCCGCAGTTGCGTCGAATTCACGCATGGTGATATCAAGGCAAACGATATTACGTTCGTAGAAAAACTATTTTCTTTAGCCTTGCCTGAAGTTTACAAATTAATCCCAATTAGTACGTTATTGTATACCTATTATTCTGCAGTCGATAATCTTTCACTTTGATAAGAAAAATATAGAGATATGAAAAGTTCTAATGCCCATATTAATGTTAAGAGACTCGCTGCTTTTGCTGTTAGTTATCTCGTAAAAACGTACAGATCCGAAAGCTTATAATATGTGAAAACAAGTGCATTCCGAAAACTTTGTCGTGAATGAATCAATGCGTGCGATAATTAAGAGATAGCGGAAGCTCTCAGATCGGAATACTGTAACTAATTTTTAGCAAGGACACTCAGCTTTTGTAGGACAAGCTTGCTAAAAGAAGCCAACCTACCATACAGAATGATTGTCAGACCACGTTTTTCGTTTATCTCTAGAACGTATCAGAGAAGGTAATGAAGGCACATTATTGCGTTGGAAATCGCACTGACATAAAGACGAGGAAGAAGGGTGGGTTGGGGGGTGTTGCCATGGGGACAGCGGCTCGTTCTTTTGTCTGGTTGCATATTGATCCATATTTTGGGGTCTTGGGGGACCAGTCGTTGAATATAGCAAATATGAAAAGCAGCGCATTTAGTCGCTAAGAAAATATAAAGCCAAGAGAAACGGGATCTCATCCCCAGAGAACCCACTTATATCACTCTACAGCGTGCATGTTTATTAAAATATTCAATTATATTTTAGGTGATCAACCAAATGCGATAAAATTTCGCCATCTTGTTTGTGAACCGCACAAGAATTAATCCCTATTACCCAGATTATGATCGAAAATTGGGTGTCCACCACCAGGGGCGTATACCACGAGGGACGTATATGCAGAAAATTTCTTTTTTTTGTGGGGGGGGGGGGGGCATCCTCTATCTGAAGTAGCAGACAGATGGGCAAGTGTGGGTTATGGTCATTTTAACGTGGTAGCGTTAGAGAGCTCGTGTCGCAGAAATCTCGCCGTCGGTGTCGGCCTTGTTGGTTGGGAGCGAAAAATCGTCTGTGGCATCTGTGACCGAAAAATCAAGTTACCGAGATCGCCGCGGGAGGCCGCTACTTGTCCACGCGTGCGCGCGAGCCATCACACTGAAAAAGCCGCGCATTGAAAGAAAAAAAAAGTGCTCAAGGTGATGAGGCGTGGTAGTTTTTTTGCCCCTGCCACCGCTTCCTACTTTGCTTCCGGCGCTTTCGTAGGGGCGAGAGAAGAGATGATGTAATTGCAGCATGCGACAAACCTTAGTAACTCCACTTGCACTGAACGGATTCGTAAAATGTTTGTGGCGTTGAATTCGTGAGGCAATAAACTCTTCTAGTGAATTCATCCCATGGTTACTTGAAAAGGTGTATCAGGGGCCCTTTAACGCATTTGGTTCGACAGGTGTCACGACGAAAACGAGCCCATTCGGCGATTTGTACGCGCATTTGGGAAGCCTCAAACTACGTCGAAAAAAAAAACCGGTATAGTGCACTGATCGCCGCTAAAAACGCACAGGAACTTTCAAACAGCTCTAAAAATGGACAACTATGTCCATCTAGCGGAAAACATATCATGCCTTTCCAGAGGCGTTGATCAAGCAAACCGCAAACGCTAGATAGTGTGCTGCAATCTGTGAGGCATTGTGAGACTCTTGGTGGCCTCTGAGATGGCGAGCATGTGGCGTGTATCTTGGAGCCCATGCGACTCTTGCTTTAGATCAAAAACCTGATGTACCATTCGCGCGTGCGCTCTGGTATGATCTACTGTGTGTGTGCGTGTGTGTGTGTGCGTGTGTGTGTGCGTGTGTGTGTGTGTGTGCGTGTGCGTGTGTGCGTGTGCGTGTGTGCGTGTGCGCGTGCGTGTGCGTGTGCGTGTGTGTGTGCGTGTGCGTGTGCGTGTGCGTGTGCGTGTGTGTGCGTGTGCGTGTGCGTGTGTTCCTGTGTGTGTGTGTGGTGAGAGAGACAACATATTAATAAGTATGCACTTAGCGGTTGAAGGGCGCACTGGGGCCCGATTTCGCTATCGCGTTCAACTCTTAAAGGCGAAGCTAAAGGGTCCCCCATTTTTCTTCTCGGCACACCATGTCAAAATTTCACACGGGGGAGGAGACATGGGCCTGGTGTGCCACTGTACATCACCCCACTGGACATCGCGCTATGTGCCGTCATTGTTAGAGCCAAGCCAGACATTTTAGTCTTTGGCGTCACTAACTTTGTATGGTGACATCATCGCGCTAGGATGACATTCCGCATCCTTCGTAATCACGCCGACAACACCGTCGGTCGATCCTCCCTTCAACGTTGCATAGAACATTTCCAGCTGAATCAGTGGCGTAGCCAGAGGTGGTAAACCAGGCTGTAGCCCCCTTCCACATTTTTTTCTTTTGTTTTTTTAAGTCATGGCATACAGAACAAAATGACACTCAACCACATCTGCCTAACCGGCCCCCACTTGCGGTGCGCCACTCCCCATAAAAAATTTACACCTATGCACATGGACATTATATTAATCACCCACCAAAAAAAAACTTCACACATCGGGGCATGGCGGGGAACTCTAATTCGCGATCGAGAAGGGATTCGATATCGAACCGCCTTGCAGCCACTTTCGCCACCTGGCGCTGTAGCCTTCCATCTCGTCTTCGATCCCTCGAGCGGCTCTGCGCCAAGTATTTATACAGTCTATGGTGGTTCATCTAATGAACAATTCGTCGACTCGCCGCAGGACGTTAATTAAGCAGGGGCCAAGCAGATAAGAGGGAAACCTTGTTAAGAGGGCCACTCATTATACCAGCGTGTGTGTGTCTACCAGAAGATACTGCTAGATATACATAAGTGGATAAGTTGGTGGATGGCGTATAGGTTTTCCTTTGCTCGAAAACGTGCTTCCTATGATACGGCGATGCAGTTGATGGCCTCTTAGAGGACGATAGAGGCAATGCGGGCGGAAGGGGAGATTCGTTAATGTGCTTATATATGAGAGTAAGAAGGTGCGGCACAATGGGACGTAGTAACCGAGGGCTTATAGTGTATAGGGCGGAATGGCAGAAACGCGTCTGGATAGCGTGTAGCAGACGACATCGGCATGACTAAAGCGAGCTTATCGCGTGTCGGGAACTGCACCACGAGGGGCAGAAGACAGTATGTGTTTCTTTTTTTTTAGGTTGTATGTGAGTGTGTCGAGCGCATGCGTGTGTTTTAGTGTGCGTGAGTCTTAGAAGTGTGTTTTCAGTGTGCTTCTCTACTTAGTGAGCGCGTGTTTCGAACGTGTAGCAAACGCCGCTCTCACAAAAAAAAGCAAGGTTTCACTTGTGGGAACAGCAGATGAGCTAAACGGGTGCATAGGCAGACGAGGAGTTTGATGGTGCGCCGCGCGGCGATTTGTAATGAGCGTATGAGCATTGAGGCAGCGCAAAAATAGGAATCTCGGTGCTGTAATTGCCACATATATATATTTTTTGTTGTTCTTAGACGAGGCAAGAAATAAAGGTCGCTGTGGTCGCCGTGGTAGAGTAAACCACAGGTGATTCGTCGGCATGTAACAGACGATGTTACCGGCGCATGATCGTGAGCGTAGAGTTTTACCAGCAAGCGAATCAAGAGCCTGGCGCCAAAATTGAGGCGATTGCGCGATCCAGGAAGGAGTAGAGTTTGCCAACGAGGCTTTTCAATCAACGTCATTTCGTTTTCCTCATGGAACGGCTGAGCATGCATGATCGATCGAACGCATTCCGCAGCATCCCTTTCATTGGCGCATTCCATGGCACACTGTTTAGAGGCGTACCGTCTCTGCACCAGCATCGGACAGTGATCCCTGGTCCGTATCGATTTGGTGTCTCGGAGTACGGAGGACGGCATCATCCTATCGTGGTATGCATCTGCTTCCTCTCTTCTCGACACTCTCGCTGCTTCGACGATGTTCTACGTGATGAGGTATAGATTAATGGAGACGAGAGTTCGGAGAACGGAGAGGACAGGCTTACTTCCGCTGGGGTCTTCAGAATGAATCCACCTGTCGGGACCTATATGCCTCACAGATCGCATCACCAATCCCGGAAAGATCTCTGGCCCCCAATGTTCGCCTGAGCACGTTTCGCAGACCTGCTGAGCATCACATTAATTAGGCCTGGGCAACCGTGAGGGGAGACGAATGAACCCCAAACTGCGTAGCAGTTGGCATTTACATCATCGACTCCCGGGAACATGTAATGTATACGAAAGTGAAAGAGCGCATGTACGGTCGCGATGACAAAAGTTAGCTTTGTAATTAAATAATAGTATAACTATATATATATATATATATATATATATATATATATATATATATATATATATATATATATATATATATATATATATATATATATATATATATATATATATATATATATATATATATATATATTATTTACAAGATACTGCAGGCATGGAGCCCAAGCAGGAATGGTAAAGGCAGTAAGGCAATCAAGCCAAGCATCACACACATACAACAATAATGCAACCAAGTTTATCATAACAGCAATGAATTAAGTGGGATTGCGAGAATCGCGTTTGCGTGAATCGCAAAGGGAAACAACATGGCACTGAAAGTAAGCAATCAACAAAAAGGATCAGTGGAAAAAAAACTGCAAAACATTTTTACATCCTCAGGAAAACATGTGCGTCAATAGAATCTGTCGACAGCAGGGCGGCAAACGGTAACTTGTTGCACTCACAGATTGTGCGCGGGAAAAAAACGAAAATTTGAATATATATATATATATATATATATATATATATATATATATATATATATATATATATATATATATATATATATATATATATATATATATATATATATGTATATATATATAAGGGAAAGAAGTGTATACCTAAGGGCTCGTTTTTCCGTGTTTTAACACAATAATAATGAGATCTAACAGACAGTAATGCCAAGGAATGTACAGGGGAAGTTATTAGAACCAATGGAATGTAAATAAGAAGAAAGAAAAGTGGATGAAAAAATAACCAGCCGTGAGCAGGAATCGAACCTACGACCTTCGAATAACGCGTTCGATGCTCTAACCACTGAGCTACCACAGCGGCCTTCCCTCCATCCACTCTGGGGTTTTATATGTGAATTTAGAAGTAGGAGTGACAGTCAGCGCCATCTATAAGCCAAACAACGAGTGTGAAAACACTCTTATGCACATGTTTGGCGTCACGTAGCACGTGAACTTATTATGAGCGGGCAGCTGATTAATTGTCCCTCTTATACAACCTAAACACACCAAGTCTGCCATTACGAGACCCTCGTTCAATGAAATAAGGGAAAGAGGTATATACCTAAGGGCTCGTTTTTCCGTGTTTTAACACAATATTAATGAGATCTAACAGACAATAATGCCAAGGAATGTACAGGGGAAGTTATTAGAACCAATGGAATGTAAATAAGAAGAAAGAAAGGTGGATGAAAAAATAACCAGCCGTGAGCAGGAATCGAACCTACGACCTTCTAATAACGCGTTCAATGCTCTAACCACTGAGCTACCACAGCGGCCTTCCCTCCATCCACTTTTTGGGGTTTTATGTGTGAATTTAGAAGTAGGAGTGACAGTCAGCGCCATCTATAAGCCAAACAACGAGTGTGAAAACACTCTTATGCACATGTTTGGCGTCACGTAGCACGTGAACTTATTATGAGCGGGCAGCTGATTAATTGTCCCTCTTATACAACCTATAATAATCAGTTGCCCGCGCATAATAAGTTCACGTGCTACGTGACGCCAAACATGCGCATAAGAGTGTTTTAACACTTGTCGTTTGGCTTATAGATGGCGCTGACTGTCACTCCTACTTCTAAATTCACATATATAACCCAATAAAGTTGCTGGGGGGATAGCTGTCGTGGCAGCTCAGTGGTAGAGCATCAAACGCGTTATTCGAAGGTCGCAGGTTTGGATCCTGCCCACAGCAAGTTATCTTTTCACCCACTTTTCTTCATATTTACATTACAATTCGGTCTAATATCTTCCCCTATACTTTTCTTGGCATTATTGTCTGTTATATCTCAATAATATTGTGTAAAACACAGAAAAACGAGCCGTTAAGTATACACAGCTTTCTATATATATATATATATATATATATATATATATATATATATATATATATATATATATATATATATATATATATATATATATATATATATATATATATATATATATATATATATATGTATATATATATATATATATATATATATATGTATATATATATATATATATATATATGTATATATATATATATATATATATATATATATATATATATATATATATATATATATATATATATATATATATATATATATATATATATATATATATATATATATGTTAGAATCGATGTAATGTAAATAAGAAGAAAGACCGTGAGCAGGAATTGAACCTACAATCCTTCGAATAACGCGTTCGATGCTCTAACCACTGAGCTAAAACGACGGCCATCACCCCATCCACTTTTTTGAGTTTATATGTAAATGTAAACGTGGGAGTGCCAGACAGCGCCTCCCTCGTTTCCATATATATATATATATATATATATATATATATATATATATATATATATATATATATATATATATATATATATATATATATATATATATATATATATATATATATATATATATATATATATATATATATATATATATATATATATATATATATATATATTGTACCACTCGTTATCAAAACTTCATAAAGAGAAATTTTCATAAACATTTGTCTGCGATCGAAGCGTCGACGAACCAACAGGTTTCAAATATTAACGGTGGGAAAAAAAGGCAAATAAAATCAGTTGAGGTTAAGCGGCGTCTTTTGTTTTTCCATCGCTCCTTTCTTCTCTGTGTGTCTGGTGTCGCGCTGTACACAAATTCCCGACGTATCCCAACGAACTTGCCCAACTTACCGTCTCACTGTTAAAAGTGGAATCGGGGTTTTTTATGTCCCAAATCGACGATATGATCATTAGAGACGCCGATCGAAGCGGAGGGCCCGGGATATTTCGACAACTTTTAACGAGAACTGACAGCACGCAGTACGAGGGCATTCACCACTTATCCTGCACCGAAATGCCACCTCCGCAACCAAGGTGGACTCTGTGATTTTCGGGTTAGTAACCAAGAACCATAAACACTACTCTCTCATGGTGGACCAGCTAGTGGCTTTTCATACCAACGACAGTTTTTTGTTCACGACTAACTTATTTCACCCGAGGTGTAACTGGTCCGCTGTCAAAACGAAAATCTGGCGACTTCAACGTCATCGTTAAGGCGTCGACGTTCATCGAACCCGGTCCGGCCCTTGCGTCACCGGCTTGAACCACCAATAAAATCATATTACGACTGGACCGGGAGATACCCGCGCGGCAGGAACTGGACTGCATGCGCTCGAAATGCGCTAATGTGCAACAGCGTTACAGTGTACTAGCAACAGCGTCGCCACCACGGCGACTGCCATCTATCGGCGAAACCTAAACGTTCTTCGCTAAGCAACGCGACGACAGTGCGGAGCTCGGTCACCCACCTTCTTTTATTAGTCGCGAAAGTGGGATATAGTTATGGCTCATAAAGAGGAGCGACAAGTCGGAACCACCATAGAAAAAAAGAAAATTTCTGTCAAGAAAGTGTCAAACATGAAAGCATGAAGGTAACGTTGTTTCAGCATTAATAAAGCCAGGCAGGGGGCGAAGCCTGCCGTGTGTGCAAGTGTTTCCCACAGAAATATGGCTTCTGATGCGTATTAATAGAAAAAAATCTTGCCCGAGGTAACTTGTGACACTGTTTTTGCGACAATGCCAGTTGCGACAGTGCGACATTTTTTTTTTTTTAAGCAATAGTGGAGCCTAGGCTGAAACCTGGCATGTATAGATACGAAGTACGAAAGAGAGTGAGAGAAAAAGCAAATTTAAAAACAAAAGCCCCGAACGTTGTGGTAATTGCTGTCAATGTTTCACTGATGGCCGCCACATTCGTAGACGGGTATTCGTAACCGATACTGCCTTGTTGGGCTTCAATTCTCCGCCGACTCAAATCCCAGCGCCAGCTAGTGGCGTCAGCTGCGGGCACCGGAGAACGAAAGGTTATAATCGTCTCCTCGATCCCGGACGATCCTGAATGGATGGATGTATGAATTGATATGGCTGTATACTTTAGATCGGGCGGCTGCTAACGCCCCCTATAGCTGTAATGCTTAGTGAACTAACAACTAGATGTATCTTTCTTTTCCTTTAAATAGTCAAGTTGAGGACTGGTGCTTTGGTCTAAATTTCCGGCCTTTTAAGAGAAAGTAGCGCCATCTTACGAAGTTAATGTGAAATTACGAGCGCTCGAGCGTGGCCTCCAAGATGCCAGTTGGTGCACTGCTTTTGACCATTTTTTTTTTCAGACAAGCGTAAACGGTTGCGATCTTGGAAGCCGGCGAAAGCTGACAGTGAAGATTACAGCTTCAGAGGCGAAAAATCAAATGTACGCCCATACGCAGTGACACCGTATTTTTCACACGAATTTGGTTATTCTGATAACGTGGATTTTTGATCGCGAGGAGAGATCAAACTCGATTTACGCTCCCTTCTGTTCTCAAGCGGACCAGGTTTGGTCGTCAAGAGCGAGGCTCCGCAGAACCTCATGGAGCTTCTTCGATGCAAAGGTCGTGGCGTTAGTGTGTCTGTACTGTGCCGGGCACTCCCACAGCATGTGCGCAAGCGTAGCCGGGTGACAAATAAAACATTTTTCGTCTTCAAGCCACCAACTGCTACCTTCTTCGACAGCACGATCTCTCGAAAATATTATCAACCTACAGCACACAAAACACGTTCAACCATTTATGTCACTTTTCCCCGTGTTGTAACTTGGCGACAACGACTTCGCTCTGCCAAGCTGGAGGTCCTAGGTTCGATTCCTGTCTTGGCGACTGCATTCCCAATGAGCATCGATACATACACAAAAAAGAACTAGCGACTGAGTCGTTTCGAATGAAGGCGGAATTAGGAAAAGGTTGCTGTTTTGAGCGACAAGCCAAAAGCAGGAATTAGGCCAACAACATTTTGCTTACACTTGAGGAAAGAGTTAACCGACAGTTGGCCAAGAGAGAGAGAGAAATAATTAAAAGGAAGAGACAGGAAAAATTGGCCAAAATTAGTTAGTGCTGATAGTACGTGAGTATACGCGGTTGTATTTTTGTATTAGAAAATACAAGAAGCCCGGGAACTCACCGACTCTAAAAATTTTTTGTTACACAAGATCATTAGGCGCGTTATAAATAACACATTTGGTTTCTTACAATACGCACTAGAATATACGGACAATTTTGAGTAATGATTGATTGATATGTGGGCTTTAACGTCTCAAAACCACGATATGATTATGAGAGACGCCGTTGTGGAGGGCGCTGGAAACTTCGACCGCCTGGGGTTCTTTAATGTGCACCCAAATCTGAGCACACGGGCCTACAGCATTTCCGCCTTCATCGGAAATGCAGCCGCCGCTGCTGGGATTCGATCCCGCGACCTGTGAGTCAGCAGTCGAGTACCTTAGGCACTAGACTACCGTGGCGGGTCTTCCGCGCTAACGCAAGTTTACGAGTTATATGCGCATTTCAGTGTGCATTTCGGCACCAGAGCAATGTTTGCGGCAACGAAAAAAAAAAAACGTACCTTGTCGGCAAGCCGCGGACATATTTTCTTCTTTCTTTTTTTTCTTTTAATTTGATTACAGGGCCCGTACACAACCTACAAAGATAGAAAGCGCGAGACCGTAATTTCCTCCCGGCGTTCCTCGTCTTTTCGGCGAAACTTCTGACGTCAGCAACGTGTTCACGTCACGTCACGAGAAAACAGGTTGTCAATTGGTCGATGTACGAGAGATAATAGTTGGAAATTTTCGCCATGCAGTCGCACTTCCGCTATACCATGTGTGATGATTGATATGTCCCGAAACCAACATATGAATATGGCGACAGTAATGTCGTGTCTGGCATTGCTGTCACGTGGTATACTCATATCGCTTCTCTTTGTATACGTTTTTCAATAGCACGGTGGTGGTAAGAATGCGTAACCAAGAATAGCGAGACCCTGGGTGGTTCATCGCCGAGTGCTGACACAGTCAAGGCGTTTTATGAAAAAAAAAATCACAGCATATCCACGGAGTGAATGATGATTGGTGGGGCACAGCGTTCGTCAGTCTGTCTGTTCATTTGTTCTTGCGTCCGCCTATCTGTGTGATCCTTGGTGCATCCGTCAGTTTGTTCATTCGTCTGTCTGTTCGTCCATCTCTTTTTGCGGCCATCCCTCTGTCTGTCCGTCCGTGCGTGTGTCAGTCTGTTCGTCCGTCCATATGTCTAGTGAAAACTTTAAGCACAGCCATCTCACATCTTTTCATCATGTATTCATCATATACAAGTACCCCCATCCAGCACACATTGTAAGGACCGCTATTTCTGGTATGTGCCACTGGTGGTTACGTACTACGAGGGATGCACAAGCCACGCCATAAAGAGCCTCGCCCCTAAAATTAGGGGTGAGGAGGGGATCACGCTTATATGAAGGGTTGTGAAGGCGAGAGAGAAATGACTGTCTCGCCTTTGTACACAATGTGCTGTAGGGGTCGGATAACAGATATTTCGTCATCTCTAAAAATTTGTTCGCGCGTTGAGTGCTAGGTCGATGAAGGGAGCTTGTTACATGCGAGGAATTACAGTTACGCCGCTTGATCAAGGCAGGCAAAAAAGAAAAAAAAAGATGAGATTCCCGCCATCCCAGAGTTCAACAGTTCAAACTATCCGTTTTCGGTGTTGGCGCGCAAAAAAAAAAAAAACACCCGCATTATCATCTCTACTGACTTACGTTCCTAATCACTCGCCGAACAGTCATCATATTTCACTGTTCGGGAACTGTGTACTCCCCCCCGAACGGTCATCAATCGTGATAACACATCAGCGCGATCGGTAGTCCGCGCATGGTTCGTTACGCGCACGCTGTTTCCATCGGCTCGTTCGCGTGCATCAACGAACGTGCTTCTCGTGTCGGGCTGCTTTCAGCGATCGCACCATTGGCGCGCTGCGGAAATGACACGTCACGCATCGTTAAATCCAGCGTGTACGTCGACTACTGGTTATACGACGCAGTTGCGTATACTCGCAAGGGAACCTAATCTCTGCACTGTTGGCGGAAGAGTGTCAGGTTTACGCCATGCGAGCGCGCGTCAGGCGTCATTAAGCGTTATAACTTCGGGTTCATTAGCGGGAGATTTTAGGCGTTCTGCCACTACACTTCGTTCCCGTGTGCTGCAGGGTACGTGATCCGCGATTCTCTCTCGAAGCAATTGGAACCCGCGGCGGTGGTCTAGAGATTATCACTCTTGACTGCTGCAGCTCGATGGTCGTGGGATCGAACCTCGTCTGCGGTGGCGGCCACATTTTTCAAGGGAGCGAAAAAATGCTTGAGGCCGGTATAGATTGATTCCAAGGTGCGCGCTAAAGAAAAAAATCACATGGTGAGAATTAACGTATTCATCCACCACGGCGCTTTTGAAAACGTGCCGTGGGTGGTTTCAGAACGTTAAACGCGAATACTTATTATTTTTCCAGAAATCCACAAGCGGCGCACAGGAACGCCAAGGTGTGAGTAGAAACAACAGACACCTAATGAGTCGAAGATTGACGTCACTTCTCACTTTTTTTTGTCTTTTCGTTTTCCCATTTTCAAGGCTATTTTTTTTTCTTCTAATGTATGACTTCAACACTCCTTGGCACCGCTACACAATATGTAAAAAAAAGCACTCAGGAGAATGGAAATAACTATAGTAAGGGTAAAATAAAACATCTCGCAACAGTATTCGAAGCGATGGCTCAGATCGGCAATCACTCACCGTCGTCGCATGTCTCGTGAGCGTCATCGTCATGCAGCTACTGTGTAGCCTTCTGCCTTCTCAGTCTTCCAGAATATGCAGAATGAGTTCATGCGATGAGCTTTCTCACGACACGCCACGCTTGCCACGAAAGCTCACGTTAAACGCTGTGCTCCTGAACGGTACTCGCACACCTTTTGAATCTTCGTTCTTACAAGCACCGCAATGCCTCGCACCACGCAGAAACGTATAACCTACAGACTTAGAACGTCTGGCCACGAAATTTATAGCAGACGACTTTCACGGCCAGACGACATTATGGACCGAGTTGAAAACGTGGCGCGTCGTGTCACCTATACTCCGTCCTTGACTATAGAGGAACAGTGTCGGCTACTTTTAGAGGTAAACACGGCTCAGCATGGCCGCACTGAGGTGAGCGCCATTGCATCAGGCGTGGCCTCGCATCCAATCGAAATGGCGCACACACGCGAAGACCAACGGAAGTAACGCTGCGTCGTCTGCTACAGCACTGGAATGAGCCGCTTCCTCGTAGTAGCCACCACAACCGTGGCGCTGCTCTTGTTAGGCTATACTAGATCAGGAGCAGTGCGCTGGCGTGCGCATGCGCAGCTTTCATTCGATGCGCAACCGTGGCGAAGGCGCAGGCGTTCCGACAAGCGATTCTACCCTGAGTGCCCTGAGCCGTGTTCACCCTATATTTGGAGGGCGATGCAAGGTCTCAACGAAAAAAAGATGTTGGCACTAATGACCGGTGGCCACAGAGGCAAGATTTGTGGCGTGCAGCGTTGCGTTTTTCCAGAACGCGCTGACATCGACAGCGCCGTGCACATTCCGTTTTCAAAAGCAGAGGTGTACGGCCAAAAGCACTTTAACAAGCTGCTTTATGGGCAAATGCGATAAAAAAGCGGTTCCTCGCCACTTCAGTGGAAATAGAAAAAAAACAAGAAAGGACTACGTGTGCATAAGCCACACGTACCGATAAGCAATAAACGGGGGTACACTCGCAGGACAATTCCTTTTTGCAATGCCAATGCTTTTCGTGGTTCGGTATGTGGTCAGAGCGACGCTACGTCCACCTTATCAACGCGATCAGCCCGCCACTAGTGGTAGATCATAAGAAAAGCACAGCATAAGGCATCGCTATGAGATAGCCCGAACACCATGCTTTTAGAGGCGAGGCCAGTGCCACCTAGATAGTTTAAAGCTTCTTCATTGTGTATACCGTGGGCTCTGACGTCACTCCATTCAGAATAGTGTGTTTCGTTGCACAGACGTACCCACACTTGCTCACGCCACTTGACAGACATGTATTGCTAAGCCTGACGAACGTTTCCGTGGCATGCTGGTGTGCTTGTTGGCGACTAGAGAAGACCGTGTTTTTCTGTGTCCGTGACATGCAGCGTGGATATGTGATGCGTTTTGTGCACTGCATGTATATTCGCAATTTGTGCGGCTGCAAATCTGAGTTCAGTTGGGCGATGCTGCGTGGCGAATTGTCGCGGGAAAAGTACCCAAGTTGAGAGTGTTCTCGTTTCCTGTAAGAACAACCGGAGAATTAAATGGCAACGTGCCCTTCGTCAAGCTGACGTCGACGTCCATTTTCTTGGTGACCCAAAGGTATACGTGTGTCCCTACTACATATTTCTCAGTCGTTCCGATGGCACCATTTTCACCGTGTTCCGCTCTTGCTCTAAACTAAAGGTGTCATGTGTTGGCGTAAGCCGTGGCGTAAGGGAGCTTTAGAATAGCGCACCGCGAGCCCTTGCGGTGCGGTTGCTGCCACTGCGCGCACATCGTTACGTAAGTCGCCATCCTCGTTCGCGGCCCGCACGCAGAAAATCCGAAATAGCGTGCGGCGATCGCGGCCTGTGAGGCCCGCAAAGTGCTGTGAGTTGTTTCCGTGATTTTGGGTTTGCGGTCGAGGCCAAAGTCTCTAGACTTTTCCGTAGGGGTAGCAAACGCTATTCTAATACTCATATGGCACCCGCTATGCCCGCAACGCCCGCCGCCCCTGCAAACGTTATTCTAAAACTCCCTATTAAGTTAATAAACGCACGTGTCAGTACGTTTTTATAACAGGCATTTTTCCTTCTGGGTCGGCAAAAATTTTGCTATTGGCGATTACCACCACGGACTTCTTGTTTTACCTCCGTTTAGTTGGTTGAGAAACATGAAAGGAAGGCTGTTGCATTGCTTAGTATATCAGATTTGTGCGTGGTGTTTTCTGTAGCCGGTGTTCATACAAATTGACTGTGGTATTGTAGTTTTGCGCCAGTCTCGTCAGCACTTTAGCCTAATATGCTTCCTTGAAATTTAGATGCGTGTAGACCAGACCCTGTTATGTAGGCTGTGGTTGGGCGTTGCGTTTACCAACGCCTACGCTTTCCGCATTGGGATGGCCGACACCGCAGCCTGTGGCCACTGTGGCAAAGAAGAAACCATTCAACATATTCTTTGTGACTGCCTAGCGTATAGTAAACAACGACGATGCCTTCGCAAGGAACTCAACAAATTAGATGATCAACCTCTGTCGGAGCAGGGAATTTCGCAGTATCGTCAGGATGCGACTTCACAGAAGAGGGCCCTGAAAGTGCTACTACACTTTTTGCGATCAACCGGCCTTACTGAACGGTTGTAGCTAGGACGCCCTTTGTGTGTTTTCGTTTTTTTATGAGTGCGCGTGCGTTTTTTTTTTTCTCTATCTAACCCCTCTTTCTTGCCCCTACTTCCCCGCCCCCAGCGCTGGGTAGCAAACCAGATGCCAATATCTGGTTAACCTCCCGGCCTTTCTTTTCTCACTCTCTCTCTCTCTATCTCTATCTCTCTCTAGATGCGTGTAGACACTTACGGTAAAGCGCTTTTTTAAATATTTTGCAAGTGTGTGAGCTCTACTTCAAGCTGAAATATTTAAGAACCACTACCGGATGTACCGATCCAAAAATAGGCAGCTCAGTAGAAAAATCCATGGTGGCTTTAACCTACACCCAGTACTAACACTTTTCCTAAGCCCTAAGTTATATGAGCGACTACGCTACACTGCGAGAGGGGACAGAGCAGAAGAGGAAACGCCACTCCTTGTGTCGGTCGCGAGAGATTTTTGTGAAACGAAAGATTTTGCTCTCTCTCGCCATGGTCATCACCCTGATATTGTGCTGAATAACACATTTGTGGCAGTAGCACACATTCTCCAGACGGACAGGTCATAGATCAAGGGAAGGATACTGCTCGGGTGCTGCAGGACTGTCGATCACCGCTGACGTAGCAGAAGTGTCGCGAAGAGGCGTGGTGCATAAACTTTTGTAGTTGACTGTAGCGACAATTTTAAAGCTGCTTTTGAAGCTACGGGTGCCGACGGGTTGAAATTTATCGGAAAGAACGCGACGTATCTGATTCAGCGAAAAATAAGCCGGTGCCATGCCATTCGTACCACCGGAAAAGGCCAATGCGATGGGTGTTTAACGTCGATAACGCGACGTTGACGTGTGAACTAAAATGGCGCCACTGATCGCACAGCTACGACCTATGCCTTATTGTCGATTGTTCTAGACCCCGTTTATCAAGAGAGGAGAGAGGTTGGAAAGCGACAGACGCTGAAAAGAAACTTGAAACCCAGTTTTGATGCGTCGCATACACCCAAGGCTGGACGGAGAAGGTGGCGAGTGCGGGCTCCAGCTGTAACCTAATTGTTATCAGTTTATCACGTTTGCCCACAAAACGCGTTCAAACGACGCTAAACTTCCAGAAGACGATGCGCCATTAAGACGATTTAATGAGTGAAAATTGGGGAATAACTCAAAAGGGAAGTACGAACTACAATAAAGGCTGCGCAGAATTCAGGAGAAAAAAAAATAACAATAACTTATCATAGGTGCCCTGCTTAGCTTCACTTTTATTTCCAACTATCGCATGTGCCTGCTCTAACCATCGTTCTCGCTCACACTGAACTCCGTTACAACGCTTCTCTCCTTATTTTACCCTCGCACCCGTACTAGGCTTCCTGACCGTGAAAACCCATCTCTCACCCTCCTTTGTCCACCCGCTGGCCGAATCCCTTTACCCCAATTTGCACATCATTCGTCCCCCATCTGACGTCTCTACTTCCACCAAAGCAATCTCCCTTCCTCCCCTATATACTATAGTTCAAAGATACCTTCTCTTTCCTCCACGTTGTTCATTCCCTCTTTTTTTCCCCAAAGCCCTTACACAAGATTCTCGAGAGACGATTCTCTTCCGAAATACTTCTATCCCTGAAGGAATTTCGCCCAATATGAGTTGTTGCAACATCATTCCAGCGCTCAGAGAGGTGCCAGCACTGCACGGAGTTGACCACGTAGAAAACAGTTCATGACGTAAGCACTGTTTTCGACTACGGGCATTTCCGAAACTAGTTTCCCGCTTGCCGGCGTGCATCTTGGCACCCTTTTAACCGTGTCGTCGTTTTGCAACTCGTATTCAGTCACTCTGCAAACACGTCCCTTCTGCCCTTTTGCCCTTCCTTAATAATAATTTGTTGCGTGAGTTGGCGACCACATAACAAGGATATTTTAGTGCGTGCGAGAGACGGACGACAGACTTCCGTCTGTCTGTCGTCATTCTCTCTCGTGTGTTCGTCTTTCGTAGCGCTAAAATCGCCCTGTTTGCCCTTCTATATCTCTAAAAATCTACGCGTCCCTTTTTTGTATCCCTTGCTGATTCATTATATTCAAATTTGACCCCACTCCCAGTTTCATATCTCTCGTGTGATGCCAGTTTTTTTTTTCCTCTGCTTTTGAAAGAGTAACGGGGTAGAAGCAAATTGGTCTCCCCGGACATATCAACCAGACAATCGATGAGCTCTTTGTTCGTAAGAAAATAGATTATAGTGCGTCACGTTTATACAGTTCAGACCCGAGAAACCAATGTGAGTTGCATGCAGAAGGAATTCTATATGACAGAAAAGGTTGTGTATATGCCTGAAAAAAAATATGTTATGGACATACGTGTATACGTTCAAAAAATTTTTCGAAACCTCATGCAATACTTAAAATTTAATTAAACTAAACGATACAAAGTGTAAAACCTAGAGGTAAAAAAAGAAAGTGGCAAAACGGCATTAGGTATGTGAAAAGAAATTAGTGTATCGTCTTACCGAATTTCCTCCTAGTCTTCCGCTTACTTCCCTCATCGCCCTAAGAGACAGACTTCAACTCCGTACTCTCTTTATTTAGTTTTCTTCCTCTTTTGCGATTTTCTGTTCTTTCTCTTGCTCGCTCTCATTGTAACATTTTCTATTATCTTTTATTCGCCTTACCCCTGCTCTAGCACGGCGTAGCCAGTCGGTCCGAGAACTGACTAACCTCTCTGTTTTTGCGCTTCTTTCTTTCCTCCTCCTCCCCCATCGGCACACTTGTTCGAGACTTTGGGATGGCGACAGCGTGAACCCATCTAAAAAAACACCCGCACTCCTGCCGTTCTCTATTTTTTTTATCTCTCCCTCTCTTCTCTACTCTTTCCACCCTCCTTTCTCCGCTACTACTTTCTCTTCCCTAACATTCCTTTCTTCCCCATTGCGGTGAAAACTCAAAGAATACTCTTCTCCTTAATAAGGTGGCGCCACGGCGCGGCCGAGAAACTTGGCTTCCCGGATTTCTTTCCAGCTTTAGCCCACGAGAGGGCACGCCGCTACAGCAGGAGGCCAAACCAAAAAGAACTATCGGTTAAGAAGGAGGTGAAGGCAACGGAGACCGAAATGTGTAGAATAGGCATGATTAAGAAGTTGGCTGTAGAGATCTATCGAACGTTTGAGCAGAAAATTGTTAAGGAAAGGATCTATGATAACTCTTGGAGTAGTTCTCTACGGTTTGACGCCAGGACAGGAGTATTGCGAACCAAGACTTATCGGGCTAAATAGGAAGGGCTGGACACGGTATGCAGTGCGTGTGGAAAGGAGAAGGAAGCTGCCGAACACTTGATAATGTTCTGTAAAGGACTTCACCCTATAGTTCAGGAGGATGGCGCAGAGTTTTTCAAAGCACTGGGGTTTAGGGACAGGGATGGCAAAATAGACTATAAGCAGGTAGAAATAACTAGAAGGTGGTTATCTGATTGGTGGATAAAATCAAGGCACGAGTGGAAAATAAATTCTTCACTGCAAAGTACCAGTCCTTAGCTTCACTATTAAAAAATAGATAAATCTATTTTTTGTTCAGTAAGTATTCCGGCTAGGTGGCGTTATCCGCTGCCCGCTGTAAAGGGTACAGCCATATAAATCCATCCATCCAGCGACGACTTCGCAACAAAGCGAAGCGCATTGGACTTTTTCTTATTTTTTGCAGTCTCGAAGAACGTCTGTGCGTAAAAGCCGCGTACTTTGCTGCACTTGTTTCATGTGAAAAGCTATTGTGCGCTGGAATCGGCTATGCGAAGAAGAGGTCTGGTGTAGAAGTGAAGTTTTCTTTTTGTCTTCCTGCTGTAACTCCTCTGCTGTAACACGCTCAGGCAGCACGGTATACTCATTGAATGAGGAACAAAGAGGGGATGGATCGTCGTATACCAGAAAACAGGACTGGTCCACCTCATTAAGAGTCCTTTTTCTTTTTATTTATTTCCTCCTCCCTTTCCTGCAGTTCTAACGCGACCCGCCGTCGCTACGGACAGCAGCACCGACAAGTTCGGTACCTCGCTCCTGGCGCTCCCTTCAGGCACTCCCCGACACTCCCAGGGGTGTCGCCACTTTGGACACGCCCCGCTAGCTGGCGCCACGGTGCCATGCATCCCGAAATGGGATTGCCGTGTAGTTTCTCGTAGGGAAAATGGGAAGAGGTAGGCGATAGACTGTGTTGCGGGACCTCGCTTCGGTGCGGTTGAGGACTGATGGAAATGTCGCGCGTTAATTTGGTCCCCCTCTTTCGTAGTGTTCCTGTTTGCCTTGCCCCTCGGGGGAGTTACCGAAACAGAACTTCTTTTTTTTTCCTTTCAGGCTTGCCTTATATATGAGCTAGAGCAACTCCAAAAGCATGCTGTGTGCCTCACACATTGTGATTCTCCATCTCTGCCTATGTGAGCGAACCATGCAAAACTACTCTTTACGCGACGGAAGATAGCAATTAAGGTTAGAATTTTTTTGTGAGCGAATCGCGTCACACCATACTTAACAAAAAAAACGGGACACTTGCAACTCCTCCAGCTTGACAAGTACTCTCCTGTTCGCAAAAACAAACTCGCATAAATACTTATTAGGGGCGAAGCATAAATACTTATTAGTAGCGCTCTGTCCTCTTGTGTCGGTCTGCTCGGCAGTTTCTTCTTCCCCGTAATGCGCTATACCAGTTCAAGTACGACGAACCAACTCGCCCAATCTTCAACACTCGTGGCGATGCTCCTTAGGGCGTGGGCTGTGCGTCCCCTGTATGTAGCCACCTCTAGTTTAGTTCTTGCAGTGTTCACTAGATGGCGGTACCGTCTCCTGTATGCAGTCATGAAGCAAGCGAGCGCAAAGCTCAAAACGACAGCTGATAGACGCAACCTCGTGATAATTTCAGGCGGTTTAAACGATGTCCTAAATGAAGATGCAGCAGGACTAGCAGCCACACTGGCGAAAGGCGTCGATGAGATGCGCGCCACTTCTCCTAAGGTGCAGGTAGTGATATGCACGATACCGGAGGTACCGGTGCGTGATAGCAACCTGCAAAGAGCGATGGTCAACGCAAACCAAGAGATATGGCGGATGAGTCGAGAGAAAGGCTTTGAGGTGGTGTAAATAAACAGAGAGGTGCATAGGTGGGGGGGGGGGGTTTCAACGAGAAAGAATTCACTTCGATGGGCGGCTAGGTCATGAGGTGGGTTGGCGACTTGCAGAACGCGCAGTAGCTTTTTTGGGGGGCAAGCGAGCCCTTCGGGGTGCCGGATAGCTAGTAACGAGGAAAACAACCAGGGAGACTCTTAGACAGGTGGCATGGACAGATACGATTCCAAAGTGGCACCAATATCTAAGATACGTAGAGTCCGGGGCATAAATAGACGTAGCCACGAGCGCCGAGCCAATTCAGACATAGGGTATATTAACATGCAGGGTGGTAGGAACAGGCTGAAGTGGGAAGAGATAGAAGAACAGCTAAGGGAAGAGAGGCCGATGGTATACGGTTTTGTAGAAACACATCTCAGGGACATGGAACAACCTCCGAACAATCCGGACTACGCGTGGGAGTATTGTAATAGAACAGAAGGCAGCAGAAAGGGGGGTGGTATTGGGGCATTCATTCATAAAAGTACAGACTGGCAAAGGGTCAAGCAGGAGTGCAAGGAACATTTATGGCTAAAAGGGAAAGTGGCAGGTCAAATGACACTCCTTGGTTTCGTGTACTTGTGGACGGGAGCAAAGGCCAGAGAGGAAAACCAGGCAATGGTAGAGTGTATATCAAAGGACATTCAGGAGTTAGGAAGAGAGTGCGAGATAATTATACTAGGAGACATGAATGCGCACATAGAAGATATAGATGGGTATACCGACCCGACAGGCAAAATGATCATGCATATGTGTGAAAGGCTTGATTTGATCATTTGCAACAGTACCGAGGAGTGTGAAGGGCAAATAACATGGGAGGTAGGAAGGCTTCAGTCGACGATAGATTATGCACTGATGTCACATAGGATGTATGATAAGCTCAGGGAAATGCACATAGATGAAGGTGGCTACAGAAATCTGGATAGCGATCACAAACGTATCAAGCTAAGTTTTGGAAGAGCAGTGAAAGTGGGAAGGAGACAAGATGAGCAACTACAGGAAAATTTTCATCCAGAAAGGCAAATTGAAATAGCCACTAAACAAATTGAGAAAGTAATCACGGAGGATAATAAGACAGTGTGGACATACACGAATCTAATTAGACTCTTTGAGATAGAGCTTGCTAAGACGCGTGACACGTCACCCCGGAAAAGAAGACACAAACCCAAAAGTTGGTGGGATGAGGAAGTTAAGAGAGCCATAGCAAAACGTCAGGAAGCCTCTAGGGAACACAGACATGCTAAGCAGCGGGGTGAACCGACAGATGATGTGGAAAGAAAATGGGCAACCTTTCTAAGCTGTAGAAGGGATGCATCCCTTCTGATCAATGAAAAGATTAGAAGGAAGGGAGCTCAGTGGCTGGCAGAAGTACATAAAAAAGATAGAAAGGCAGCTGCGAAATTTTGGAACCATCTAAACTCCCTAAGAAATGAGACGAGCCTAGAGCAGAACTTTATAACTACAGCCCAAGGTGCTAGGCTAGAAGGGGACGAAGCTATTGAATATATAAGAACAAGGGTGACAGAAAAATTTCAACAAAGAAGTACTTTATGCACCACAATAGACAAAGACAAATCAAGTGGTGCAATGGCTCCATTTTCACAACAAGAGTGGGAAAGGGCTGAGAAAAGGGTTCCTAGTAGTACATCAACAGGCCCAGATGGCATTCCAACTAGGCTGATAAAAACATTAGGTCCGAAGTCTAAGCAGGCTTTGAGAGAGGCAATGAGTACAATAATATTCGATGGTGAAGTTCCCGATGGATGGAAACTTAGCAGGATGAGCATGATCTATAAAGGAAAGGGGGACAAAGCTGACATAAACAACTACCGTCCTATAACAGTGACATCAGTGGTCTACAGGCTGGCGATGCAGATTATAAAGGAAAGACTGCAGGCGTGGATAGAGGATGAGGGGGTGCTAGGGTAACTGCAGAATGGGTTTCGGAAACACAGGAGGTTGGAAGACAATCTGTTCTCACTGACGCAGTGCATCGAAATAGCAGAAAAAGAACACAGGCCCCTATGGCTAGCATTTTTGGATATCAAGGGAGCGTACGATAGCGTGGTTCAAGAGGAATTGTGGGGAATACTGGACACACTAGGCGTGGAACATGTAGTCACTAATATTTTAAAGGGTGTCTATAAAGGTAACAAGGTAGTTATAAAGTGGGAAAAACAGGTATCCAAGCCGGCAGAGGTAAAACGGGGGCTTAGGCAGGGGTGCCCCCTGTCACCCTTATTATTCATGATGTACCTACAAGGATTAGAGGCAAAATTAGAGGGAAGTGGACTGGGCTTCAACCTCTCTTTAGTCAAACAAGGAAAACTTATTAATGAGGCACTACCAGCATTAATGTACGCAGATGATATAGTGCTAATGGCCAACAACAAGGAAGATTTGCAGAGATTGATGGACATCTGCGGTAATGGGGGAGATAGGTTAGATTTTAGATTCAGTAAGGAAAAATCAGCAGTCATAATTTTCAATGACAACGAAGGTAGTGAGCTTAGAATACAGGAGGTCATGCTAGAGATAACAGATAAATACAAATATCTGGGCGTATGGATAAGCAATGGGGCCGAGTATCTGAGGGAACACGAAATATACGTGACGACTAAAGGTAACAGGAATGCAGCAGTCATGAAAAATAGGGCACTGTGGAATTACAATAGGTATGATGTTGTGAGAGGAATATGGAAAGGGGTCATGGTTCCTGGGCTGACGTTCAGCAATGCGGTCTTGTGCATGAGATCAGAAGTTCAAGCAAGATTAGAAATTAAGCAACGTGGAATAGGTAGGCTTGCTTTAGGAGCTCATGGGAATACACCAAATCAGGGAGTACAAGGGGATATGGGATGGACATCATTTGAGGGCAGGGAAGCTAGCAGCAAGATAAAATTTGAGAAGCGATTGAGAGAAATGGGGGAAGAGCGTTGGGCTAGGAAGGTTTTCAGCTACTTGTACATGAAGAATGTCGATACAAAATGGAGGAAGCGAACCAGGAAGTTGACTGGTATATACTTAGAAAACAGCAGGTGGCCAAACCAAAAAGAACTATCGGTTAAGAAAAAAGTGAAGGAAACGGAGACTGACATGTGGAGAATGGGCATGATTAAGAAGTCCGCACTAGAGATCTATCGAACTTTTAAGCAGGAAATTGCCAAGGAAAGGATCTATGATAATACTCGGGGTAGTTCTCTACTGTTTGAGGCCAGGACGGGAGTACTGCGAACCAAGAAAGATATTTCAATAATACTCGTTGTTGGGCTAGTTGGTGCATTGCTTCAGATGAAAAACTTCCGGCCAATAAAATAACGCACACAGGAAACGAAGAAGGAGACAGGAAAGAGGCCAGACTACCAACTGTTTATTCACATATGCGTGGCTCAAGTATATATACTCATACGGTCACATGGTGAAGCTAAGTGCTCTTTAAAAAATAATAACCAAAAATTGCCCAAAGTAATAAACTGACTCATAATCATTCAAAGCTTTCTTCGCTATACTAATCGCTACAGATTACAAACAAGATTCTAGGAACGTGTTTTCCTTCCTGCGCAGTGTCACGGAGCTATCGCTGCAGCATGCTTCACCACTCTTTGCAATATGAAAAGCTTCCAAAATTTCCCGTGCCAATTTTTCATGGCTTTTGCCTAAAATCTTGATTTCGTTCAGCAGTGGCTTACAATTGCACTGTTTACAATGAAGGGCTAGATTGGAGCCTGTGCCTTTCTCAAGTGATTTGAAATGTTCCCAGGCCCTAAAATTCACACAACGCCCTGTTTGGCCTATGTATAACATCCCGCACGTCAATGGAATTGCATACACCACGCCAACAACACACTTCACAAAAACCTTCCCATGCTTCGCCTCACACTGAAACTTCTTCTTTTTCCCGATGCGTGCACACAAACCACCCAATTTCCTTGGTGCGGAAAATACCACGGACACTCCAAACCTGAACGCCACTTTTTTCAAGCCATGCGCTACACGGTGCGTATAGGGCAACACCTGTGGTATCCTCTGCTCTGGACCTGTCTGTTTGGTTTTCTTTTTTCCTTTCATTTTTTGTAGTAACGTTTCAGCAACAGCTGACAAAACAGAACTGGGAAAGCCAGCGTTTTTTAGTCTCTCTATCTGGGCGGTGAAGCTCGTCTCAAGCATGTGCTCACATGACTTTGTCAGGGCAGATTCAAGGCAAAGAGAACCGATGGCCCTCTTTACCGTTTTAGAGTGTGAAGAGTTATACGGTAACAGCTCTTTCTTTGCTCTTGGCGAATACATCCAACACACGTTTCCATCACAACATCTAATGTTTATGTCTAAAAATTGGAGGCTATTGTTCAGCGGCACCTCATGCGTAAAACTCAGGCCTTTCCCTAGGTTTTTAAAGTAGCATAATACGCTTTGTACGGTGTTGTCATAAGTCAGATTAAAATCAGCTGCTAAAACTACCAAAAAGTCATCCACGTATCTAAAAATTTGCAGGACAGTGCCTTTGTCAAACGTGGATTCTAAATCCCGGTCAATGGAAGATAAAAAAATATTACACAGCACAGGGGCAACGCAAGATCCAATGCATATCCCTTTCTTTTGAACAAACAAGCCTGAGTCAAAGGAAACAACCGTCGCCCGAAGGTAAAACTCGAGGAGCGACATAAACTTGTCCACACTAATGCCCACAGAATTTTGAAATGCAACAGTTCCATTACACTCAATGCACTCTCGGACAGACTTAAACAGCTCTGTATGCGGTACAGAGTAGAACAAATCCTCGACATCAATAGAAAATAAAAAACCTATTTCCTTCTGCTTCTTTTTTAGAAAAGCAATGACATCTGTCGAATTCTTTGTTAAGAATGGGTCCCGCAACTCGAGCCCCACCATGTGACCGTATGAGTATATGAGTATATTCACCATGTGACCGTATGAGTATATATACTTGAGCCACGCATATGTGAATAAACAGTTGGTAGTCTGGCCTCTTTCCTGTCTCCTTCTTCGTTTCCTGTGTGCGTTATTTTATTGGCCGGAAGTTTTTCATCTGAACCAAGAAATATCGGGCCAAATACGAAGGGGTCGACACAGTATGCAGTGCGTGTGGAGAGGAAGAAGAAACTGCCGAACACTTGATAATGTTCTGTAAAGGGCTTCACCCTATAGTTCAGGATGATGGCGCAGAGCTTTTCCAAGCACTGGGATTTAGGGACAGCGAGGGCAAAATAGACTTTAAGCGGGTAGACTTAACTAGAAGGAGGTTATCTGATTGGTGGCTAAAGTCAAGGCACGAGTGAAAATTAAACCCTTCACTGCGAAGTACGAATCCTCAACTTCATTATTTAAAGGAAAAAAAAGATAAATGTAATGGTTAGTTCACTAAGTATTACGGCTAGGTGGCGTTAGCCGCCGCCCGATCTAAAGGGTACAGCCACATCCATCCATCCATCCATGCAGCCACCTCTCGTTTAGTTCTTGTAGTGTTTACTAGATGGTGGTACTTGTAGCTGATGATGAAAAGATGCAAGATGTTATAAACTAGAAAGCGGTACTTGTAGTTGATGAAAGGCGCGAGATCTTATAAAATTGGAATGATGTCACATATGGCGCGTGTCATTGGTTGAAGGCAATCGTTCGATTTAGTGCGGCGACGTACGCTAGGGGTTGCGATGTAATAAAATCGAGTGGGCAAAATGTACAGAGGATTCATGGTTTACCAGGTTTACCTCCGGAGCTTCGCCCACTCATCATCATTCACTTCGTGGATATGGCGGCACTTTTTTATTTTCAACAATGATTTCTCATATTAACTCCCTACCTGGAGAGGCAACAAATACCACCACTTCCGTTTGGAATGCTGCCAAACCCACAATCAGTAGATTAATGGCCTACCTCGGGAAACGCTCATCGCGTGTGCGGTATTCTTTTGAGATATTTCTCCTAATTACTACGGTTTCATATCATAGATTTTGACAAAAAAAAATAAAAGTTTCTGCCCAATTTACAACGGTCACACCTCGTCAGAACAATATGGAGACACCGCCGTATTGTGTTTTTCGGCCTCGATTTCACAGTTACCCGATAATTTTTTTGGCTATCTGTCTTCATCAAAAAAAGTTGGGTAAAAATTTATCACAAGAAAAAAAAATGTTGAACGGCTTTCAACACAACGTAAAAGAGGACAGGGGAAGTAGCGACACGAGCGCCTTTTGACCTTTCTCATTGTTTCCTTTTTTTTATCTAAAAACTACTGGACACAAATAATTTCATCGTGATTGCCCGAATGTCGTTTTCTTTTTGCTATAGGAAGAGAGAGAGAGAATAAGGATGAAAGAAAGGCAGAGAGGTTAACCATGGCTGAGCCCGGTAGGCTACTTTGCACTGGGGAGAGGGTAAGGGGAATAACAGCTATAGAAAGTATTCTTGATTAACTAAGCATATAAGGGTTTTTTTTTCAACTACAAGTTTCATGCAGACCCGTCAAACGGCCCACCTAGTACGCTGGTATTGAATTATGAAAATCAATTCTAGATGAACGCTGGTTCGTTTAACACACATTGCATTAGAGAAAAATTGAATTTTGGCTCGAAGCAGCCGACGTACTTCTTTTAAAGATCCGCTGAGAGTCGGTACTTCAGAGAAACCTCCACTCGCTCGGCTTCCTCGACCGAAATTCACGGGCTTCATCACGTCCACGACGGTCGAATTTCGATGGTGACAAAATGCTAAAGTTCTGTGAAAGCTTTCAAAGTCAGGGCACGTGAAAGAACACCGAAACATCCAGAACTGTTCGTTAAGGGTGACCTAATGATCATATCGTGGTCTTCACACGTTGACTGACTGACTGACTGACTGACTGACTGACTGACTGACTGACTGACTGACTGACTGACTGATTGATTGATTGATTGATTGATTGATTGATTGATTGATTGATTGATATGTGGGGTTTAACATTCGAAAACCACCATATGATCTTGAGACGAAGTAGTTGAGGGCTCCAGAAATTTCGACCACCTGGGGTTCTTTAACGTGCACCGAAGCCTGAGCACACGGGCCTACAACACATCCGCCTCCATCGGAAATGCAGCCGCGGCCCCCGGGATTCAAACCCGCGACCTGCGGGGCAGCAGCCGATTACCTTAGCCACTACGCCACCGCGGCGGGGCTGGTTTTGGCACGTTATCATCGTCATCAGCCAACTGCACGTCGAAGGCTCCTTCCGTGCTTCGGCGATCAGCCCCGTACTGCATGTGCTTGCTGCAAACACGTTATCCCCCAAAAACTTTTTCAAAATCAACTGCTGAGTCATTAGCCAAGCAACATCATCGGCTGACTTGGCTTTGCTACCTCCCTCACATACTTGCCTACTTTTGAAATCCCGTCTGTTACTCTTAATGACCAGTGGTTACCTTGCCTACGCTCCACGTGCCACTCCTACGTCCATTCCTTCTTTTTTGAATTTGAAAAGTATGTCCTCAACACCTGTTTGTTTCCTGACCCATTCCTTTTAATGCCCCTTAAGGTTGCGCGCATAATTTCACCTTCCATAACTCGCTGCTTAGTCCTGAATTTAAGCCCCGCCGTGGTGGTCTAGTGGCTAAGATGTTCGGCTGCTGACTGCAGGTCGCGGGCTCGAATCCCGGCTGTGGTGGCTGCATTTCCGATGGAGGCGGAAATGTTGCAGGTTCATGTGCTCAGACTTGGACGCACGTTAAAGAACCCCAGGTGGTCGAAATCTCCGCAGCCCTCCACTACGGCGTCTCTCATAATCATATCGTGGTTTTGGGACGTTAAACCCCACATATCAATCAAATCAGTCCTGAATTTAAGCAGAACACTCTTCGTAAGCGCCCACGTTCCTGCGCCGTAGGCATGCGAATGCCTGTAAAGTTAACGTCTTATATACATTTCACCTTAGGGTCACGCGTGGCGCCATTGTGGAGTATGAAGAGGGGGGGGGGGGGGTTGGAGCCCCCCAAATTTCCTCCTGTCCACCCTCTTTACCACCCCCCACCAAGAGCAAGCATAGTCATTACACAGTCCATATATCCCTAGCCTCCCTACCTACCCCCCCCCCTCCAATGAAACTTGCTTGTCGTGTATACCCCTCCCCTCCCCCCTCCGATAAAAAAAAAACATGACACCACCCCCGTTGAGGCAGGTAACTGGTGAACTATCGTTTGTGGCACGTAAAATATGACAGATTATTATCGAAAAAAATCCCACTACTCCCTTCATTTGGCAGTGAAATGTTTTTTTTTTGTTTTGTTTTTGAATCCTGTGTTGTTCTATGAAAAAGTGTAGATATGACCATTGACAAAAAAAGAAAAAAAACTGGATGTAACAGGCTTACGATGAAGCATATGCGAGCCCTGCTCATGACGTTCTCGACTACGTTAGTCAAGACGGCAAGAAAGCTTCTTATAAGGCATATTTCCTCGAATATGAGATATATCCTCGCTAAATGAGGCGTGCATAAACGACCTTGGCTCTTTGCGACTGGGAACACCATCGCTTCTCCTGATGGAGCTGCTCCGAATAGAAACATTAGCCCCTTTTGCGCTGGTGCAAGGCACTCCAGAAAACCCAGTTAGCGGTCTTAGCCACTCAGTTCATTGATTCTTTCATATTGCAATGAAGACTTGTGCTTAAGGCGCGGTGCTTGGAGTTCTGTTTCGCTCTAACTGCCTCTCTTCGAAAAGGTCGAGGTTCTTATCCGCTAAGCTACTCCATTTATATAGGTTCTGCTGCACATAACGGAAATGGTTGCCTAAAAACGAAAATGAACGTTAAAGAAAAAAACATCGAGCAAGCTGTGTATACGTATATTATATGTGCGCTAAGCAGCACGCTTTCTTGAGTGTGCAATTCGCTTCAGTGGACACAGTGCGAGGTCGCGCGCAGTTCTTGCTGAAAAGACTCGCAAAAATAATAAATAAAACATCGTGCAGTGTAGTAGTCATGGCCACCGACGAATAACCATAAAAGTCGTTCTGGGTTATAATGAAAAAAAAAAAGACGAAATAAAGTGCGCATGCGGCGAGTGGGCGAAAGAGAGAGCGAAGTGGAGTGACTGCTAAGGCTCCCTTGGGGATTGGGGAAATTCTGAAAGCACTTTGAGGCTCACTTCCGCCTTACGACTACCTCCTTCCGGAATCCACTTTTTTGCTTTGTTCATTCTCGCTCGTTACTCTCCAGTCAACTTCCTTGAACCGCAGCCAACATGGTCCTGTTCTTTTCTGCTTGTTGATGAAGTTTCCATTTTTTTACGTTCTTTCCTGGATGTTCTATAGGTCAAAGTAGCGCTGAATCGTAGCCTTAGACAAAATCAAACAACAAACTTTTTCGTTTGCCGTTTGTGTCAAGTTAATGAAGAAGACACGCTTAAGACACCATTCTTACAGTTTAGCTGGTTTTATTAACTTGTCTTTATTTGGGGGGGGGGGGTTGAAAAACTGGAAATTAGTGTTCGCATTGCGAACCCTCCTACGGTATTCATGTGTTGAGTAGCATTAGCTGCTCAAGACCACGCATTGGGCAGCTAAATAACAGCTAACACTAGCCAGTGGTCGTTACAGTAACCTATTAAACAGCACTTATCCAGTCATAAGACAACGATGAGCCAATAATTACCCAAGAAGTGGCCGAAAATTGGCCAACAATTATTCTCACTAGCTAAGCGATAATGAGCTAACAACTAGCCAACAATTAGCCAACGATGAGTCAACAACGAACCAACAATGACCCAACAAATAGCCAATGATTAAGCAATAACTAGTCACCGACGAGCCAACGATTACATATTGATGAGCCAACAATGCGTCAGCTATTACCGTCTTCCACGGTGGCGTAGCAGTTACTGTGCCCAGCTGCTGAACCGAAGGTCGCGTGTTCTATCCCAGCTGTGGCGGTCACATTTTGACAGAGGCGAAATGCAGAAGGCTTCTGCGTGGCGCTGTGTCAGTGAACGTTGAAGAACGACAGATTGTCAATATTTCCGGAGCCGTCCACAAGGGCGCGCGTCATAAAAAAAATGGTGTTGTGTCATGTCTAATCAAAACATGCAGGCATTAATTTATACCCGGAACATCGGTAGACTGGAACCGCCTTTCCGGATATGTGACCACCATTTCGGATCATCGCTTGTTGCATTCTGCACAATCTAGCATTCGATGACTAAGCCGACCAACTTACCAGTTCTCTTTGTACACAACCTTTACGCTTTAGCTAACTGCGTGAAATCCTGAGCAATCCCCCCCCCCCTTCCCAATTCGGTGAAAGCCAATTAAACAACATTTGGAGGGGTACCTTGCTCGTTCATGGATTAAAACTCAAGATAGCAGCGGAAGAGCCACCAAGAATAAGGAATGCACAGCCGCGCTTCTAGTGAAATGCGTTATTGGATTCGCATGTATTCATTGTTTTCATTACCTCTCATTAGGCGACTAATGAGAGGGAGTGAAACAGTGGAAACGGTGGCAGGGGAGAAGAGACCGAATAGTTTATATCTCCCGAAAAAGAGAGGGGGTTGCTTGCGCGGATTGCGGTTCTTGCTCGGGATTTTCTAGTATGACTGAAGATAATTATGTATCAACCCCCTCCATAATGCTTTTGGCCTGGAGGCCATCGCGAAATAATAAATAAACAATAACTAATATTCTTATTAGTGTTTTTCGCACGTAAAACACGTATATTGCCATTACCTAACGAATTAAAGATGAAAAAACACCAACAATTACCGAAGGATGAGGCAACAGCTATTCAAAAACTACTTACAATCAGCTCACAACTATACAATTAGTCAGTGCTAGCTGACATCAGCCGCCGCTGGTATTGCACTAGCGGCGAACTTTCACGCAGATTCTGTAAGAGCTTCGTAAACACGTTCTCTCACGTTCAAAAAGTTTTTATCATAATGTTTTTGTGAAGTAACGTTTGAGTGGAATGGTTAAAAAAATTCTGCGCTACAAACGGAAATTGATGTGATTAAGTTGTAAGTACTACGTGGTGGGTTTCCAGAAAAAAAAATAGGTTCTTTGTTCGCAGAAGTTAAGAAACTAAAGGCAAGCCTAAGCTTCATCGTGAAAAAACCCCAAAACCACCCAGAGGTCTAAATTAGGTTGCGGTGGGGAATTTGGCGCGAGCGTGTTGTGTGCGAACGAACGCAGGGTCGTGAGAATTTGGCGAAACGGTGTGGTAATGGCGGAATTAGAACAGTTCGAGTATCAAAACGCCTCCATCACAGCCTTCGCTATTTCGTTCGCTACCCTCCATTCGTGTTCTCTCCCAAAACAGCTTTGTGCTTTCACCAAGCACCCCTCCGGGTGTTTTTCCGCCCATCCCGCGAGTTCTTTTTTTGAAGACGATAGTCTTTCTTGGGGACCTTCAACGCAAAAATTTTGGTCTGTCTGTCTGTCTGTCTGTCTGTCTGTCTGTCTGTCTGTCTGTCTGTCTGTCTGTTGGTCCATCCTTAACGGTATTGCAAACGGCCGACCTCATCTGCAGCGCCCACCGATGTTGCTCAAGGTTCAGCGTTCATGCTTGTGCAATTGTCAATTAAAAAGCAATTGTCGCGCTTATCTGAGGCACCATAACAACACGTATATATTCCCTATGTACGTATTTTACTCGAAAAGGCATACATAAGTTGCTCTAAGGACCGTAGCGCTTATCACGCGGCGCTGACCATGCAGTGCTTGCACGAAAAAAGAAGTGTTTCCAACGCTTTACTACGAAGTCACGGTGGTGTCACCTAGCCGTCGCCTTGCGAGTTACACCTTATCACCTCTGAGACAGGCGTGCGCGCCCTCTCAGATCCGCGCGTTTCGTTTTCCAAGATAACTGATAACAAAGACGCGCGTCCTGTATACGTGCTTCGCGATACAACGTAAAATATTGCCGTAATAATTCGCGTTACAAGCGTACATTGTCATTGGGCGTCAGAACATGAGATTGTCACAACGACTTTATAAAAAATTTGCAGCATTTCTTAGCGAACTTCGGTGACTTTGAGCCTGCCTATCTATCTATCTATCTATCTATCTATATATCTATCTATCTATCTATCTATCTATCTATCTATCTATCTATCTATCTATCTATCTGTCTAGCCGCTTACGTTTCAATGCTCGCGTGGTCACACCCTTAACTTGGCGTGAACCAAAATCAGCGTGGATGGGTAAGATGGTCTGACGAACACGACGCGCCGGTCAGGACATGAATAATGTCACAATGCCGTCACGTACGTCGTCAAACGCTTCCGGCCAGACAGTGGCACATACTCACAGGCAGGTATGTGCCACTAGTATACGCGTATGTGCCAGAGGTGATTGACACTTAGTATCTACCCAGGAACGACGAGAACATACATGGGCTATTTCAACGTGCGAGTGTTTAGAAATGCTCGACCTCGTTAGCGTCGACACGATGAATGCAAAGAACTAATGTCAGAATCCCAGCTGGAATCGAACCCAAGCATTTTGCGTGTCAATGAAGCATTGTACGACAGAGCTACGCCAGGTCTCGGAGCTACTTTTTGAATAGGCGCTCATCTTCGTGCAACGTCAATAGTGGTTGCAGTGCTGCCTACCCAACTTTATAAACATTACATATGTACTGCTTTGATACAGCCGTCACGTCGGGTTAACGTTAATTTTGGTTAGCTGCCATGTGTTGAAGTTGAGTTATGTTGCAGTGTCCAGGGCCAGCATCCTCGCGAGCATAAGCATTTCATATCAGCTTCTGATATTGCTAATACCCATGTTCCAGTTGGCATCATTGCGCAAGTGCAAACAACTGGTTATATAAACATCTGTAACTCTTCAACATATGTCTGTGCGTGCTTCATTTGTGCATATATTGAGCGTGAGTTGTGTCGCTCAATAAAAAATTGCAACACAGTCACCTTCTCTCCACATGATTCGCATAACGTCGATTCCCAGGTACGTGGGATCTGCCGATTTTTTTTTAACCCAGTCACCCACTACAAAATCTGCGCACGTTACTGCCTCCTAAAGCCACGTAGGGGGTGCACAGCAAGTTCGAAAAAATTTCATAGACTAAGTGCTTGAAGTACGCACTATAGGAACAAAATATCGCTATTACGTCCATCTCTTGAAGGAGAAGCTTATTGATCCCCCAATTTTTATCTCGTTTTTGTTTCTACTCTCACATCTTCTCTGTTACCTTATTTTTGTTCATTCACTCTCACTGTCCCTTGAGTCCCCGCTCCCCGGCTAGTGTTTTGGTTGAGGTTTCTTCACATGGATTATCGTGAACTCCACACCCAATTTTCCCGACCTTTCCGTCTTTTCTTCAAAAAATCAACCCTGCCCCCATCCCTCCCCACGCTTGCATGGCATGCAAGTGCACGTGCGGTCTGTACGTGGCTGGGAGAACGTGCGCTTCTTCGGGGAGGCGGCACACGTGGACAACACGACGTACACGACCACGGCCGTTCTTGAGGAGCGCGCTGGCTCGGCGCGCTCCTTCGCACCATGCAGCCGTGACACCACGACCAACAAGGTGCGCCGACTGCTTGCTTGCAGGCCGACCACTTGCTCAAGCGATCGCAGAGTAGGTGATTCTTAAGAGAGAAAGGAAGAGAAAAGTGAGCCTCGTAACTGTTTTCTTCAGTGAGCGACACCTCAACAGTAGCTCACAAGGGATGGGGGTGAGGAGAGATTAAAAGGATATGAATAAAGGGGTAGAGAGAGAGAAAGAGAGATGAGGAAAGTCAGAGAGAGCGACGACAAATCGAGGGGATAGAAGAGATAGGAAAGATGGAAACACGGTCACAGGAGTCCGAGCACGGGGCACCACTTGCGAGAGCTCTTGTCGGCGTCGGTAGATGGCGTAGAGCAAGTCCAGTCGGTCAGAGCTACACTGTCGTCGAAGGTCGTCGGCGCCAGGAGGTGACGTAGGGCGAGCCCAGTCGGCCAGAGCTACGCTGACGCCGGAGATCGCGAGGGCACAACCGGTCGGCACGGAATCCAGCAAGCGACTCCGAGCGATCGCAGCACATGTGTTCTGCACGTCAGATTCAACTTCTCGACGTCACGGGGAGGCCGGAGAAAAAGGAGAGATTGTCTCTTGGAATTTGTGGCGCACCCGCGACTCGTACTACTGCCACGTGGGGCGCTGTCCGTCGTGACGGCATTGTGCACACGATGCGCTTCACGATCCCTTGAAACGTTCGAAAAAAAAAAAAAACATTTGTAGCTCGTTTAGGGAGCCCTTGAAGAATAAAAAGTCATCTTCATTGTTAACTAATATATCTCGTAGACCTTAATTCTGTTCAATAAAACCGTAATATCCTAGACAGAATGACAGAATTCTTATCATTGTCATTTAGGAGGCATTTTCTTAATTCGTGTGACAATTGATGATCGATTTTTCAAACACTGAATTAATAGGTTTTCTTGGTTGAATAATTGTACATTTAACAGGTCAAACTACTGTTTGTTGATTGCTTGAAGCGCTGATTTGTTCATCAGTTGATTGACTGTTTGATCAATCGATCAACTGACCGACTCCTCGATTAGTTTATTACAGACAGAGGGAAGCATTTTTTCTTGATATTAAGAACTAATATGCCTAAAAAGAATGGCTCATATCGAGTAACGAAATAAGAAACACTCATTTCTCAGCATCCTTGCCCTAGATCAAGAAGTATGTCTCTTTAACCAGTCTACCTAACCAAAAAAGAACACTAGGAAACAATGTTTCCAACCATGCTTTTTTTCTTCTTTTTAATCTCTTGGCTGTGTGCTTTTCTACTGGTAAAGCACATTCAATCACACGTGGAGTGCTACCGAATATACCCGAGAAAAATTGCTCTTACATCGTATATGAATAACTCATTCTCTCGAGTGCCAAGTAAAATTGTGATTTTGTTTAGGAGGTGCGCCTCTACGAAATAATTTATCATGAGCAATACAGGCGCACCCAGCAAAAAAAGAATGCTATGCTCGAAGAGGTAGCGAGACAATTCGTGCTTGAATAAAAGCATCCTAACTGAGGCGAAACGCAACTGACAGCACACTTGAGTGACGGCGTTCGCTGCATCGTGCGCAGTGTCATTTATTACGCTCACGAAGAAGCCCGTAGCCAAAGCTGGAGACAACCAGAGACAGAGAGAGAAAAGGGAGAAAAATATCATCCCTGAGGTCGAGTGCAGCGTCGGGCTGGTCGTTCTTACACATTATACGTTTCCCGGTGCAAACGAACAAGTTTAGCCAAAAAATCGGGTTCACTACGTGCGTGCATAACAATAGTTGCGTATGTGCTTATTTGTATCGTATTTGCGCGGTATTCTCAGCACGCTGCTGCTGTTGATGATGATGATGATGATGATGGGGTTAGGGATGATGACAATGACGACGATGATGGTGGTGGTGGTGGTGTGCATGATGATGATGACGGTGGTGGTGGTGTACATGATCATGATTATGGCGTAGTTGTAGGTGATAGTGTAGGCGATGATGATGGCGTAGTTGTAGGTGATAGTGTAGGAGATGATGATGGCGTAGTTGTATAGATGATAGTGTAGGCGATGATGATGGCGTAGTTGTAGGTGATAGTGCAGGTGATGATAATGATGATGATGATGATGATGATGATGGTAGAGGTGGTAGTGAAATCGACGGCGACGATATAAGGGTCCTTTGACACAAAGGCCACTGCAGCCCCATGGCGTAGGTAATAATGATAGTGGTAATAGTGGTAGTGAATACGATGAGGACGACGATATAACCGTCCTTTAATGCAAAGATCACCGCAGCCCAAAGAGCACCATTCCTGATGACGGAAGTTATACGGTGGTTAGTGATTTACAATGTTGTACGATGACTGTGAGGTCTTTTCAAAAAACACCCGCTAAATATAAGCATGAAGCATATATTCTAGGTGCCACAAATAAGACGCAGCATGAATGGTTTTTAAAAAAGGAAAACTTTATTGTGTGAAGCACGCCTAGTGCATGTTCTTCCCAATGAACTGTAGGGGTCACTACTATTTTTTTTTGTTACTGAAGCTATCAGTCCTAATTGTGTTTCTAACATGACAAGTACTCCCCTAATCACTAAAACATCAGAAGGCATATCTAGGCATGTTCAAAAGTCATCCATCAGCGCTATTTTCAATAACTAATTGCGAGCTCGTTTTTTTTTCGACTAATAAAGAAAGCCTGTAAATTCTGAAAACAAAAATGTGTCTGAATCTACATGTTACACTGTAAATGTCTTCGAAAGACGTCTTGCGTCTAGAGAGAGTGAACGAAACGTTATTTGATGTTCTGCGCAAGAAAGTCAGTGAATGGTACTCTGCAGGCGCTGCGTTAGAGCGCTTCGAGCGTGTGGCGGAGGCGAACGAGCGCATCTAGGCACGTTAGACACAAGTGCCATGTGGCAGTTATCTCCGAAACGAAGGCATGTAGCCAGCGGAGAAAGATGCGCGCCAGTCTCGGAGGTGATAAGGTGTAGAACGCAAAGCGACCGGCAGGTGCCACCACCGTGACGTCGTAGCAAAGCGTTGGAAACACCTTTTTGAGCATCGCGTTGCACTGTCAGCGCAGCGCGATTAAACGCTACATTCCTTAGAGTCACTTGTGCGTGCCTCTTCCAGTACTGAGGCAGACATAGAAAACATCGAAGCGTTGTTGTGGTGTCTCATTTATGCGCAATAATTGCTTTTTAATTGACACTCGCACAACTATGAACGCTAAAGCTTGAGCAATATTGGTGGCCGCTGCGGATGGGATTGGCCATTTGATGCCGTTTGAGGTATCGTTAGGGCGGGCGGGCGGGCGGGCTGACAGACAGACAGACAGACAGACAGACAGACAGACAGACGGACAGACGGACGGACAGACGGACGGACAGACGGACGGACAGACGGACGGACAGACGGACGGACAGACGGACGGACAGACGGACAGACGGACAGACGGACAGACAGACGGACGGACGGACGGACGGACCAGAATTTTTCCGTCGAAGGTCACCAAGAAAGACTATCGCCTTTAAAAGGCGTGACTAGATTTCAACTTGCATCGGGAAGCAGGTAGCTAGGTAGCTAGGTGCGAGGTAGCTAGTCACGTCTATGCTTCTACCTTTTGTGGGTTGCAGCGTGACGTGTTATTTTAGATGGGAGGTGTCTTATGGTCGAGCTCAACTGTGTGGCTTGACGACCATTACTGGCCATGAGCGTAATGCAACGCTTTATTTGACCGAACTTGTGGTCGGGAGAATGAAAACTCAAACTACAGCAAGCCGTGCACGCTGTACACTGACATCGGCGAACAGAGCGTCGGCCGTCAATAAACTGATGTGGCAAAGCGCGTTGGCATTTATACATGTAACATCGAACTCTCGGGCATTACAACCGGTGGCCGCATTCTTTGATTGATTTGTTGGGTTTAACGTCGCAAAACCACCATTTGATTATGAGAGACGCCGTAGTGGAGGGCTCCGGAAATTTTGACCACCTGGGGTTCTTTAACGTGCACCCAAATCTGAGTACACGGGCCTACAACATTTCCGCCTCCATCGGAAAAGCAGCCGCCGCAGCCGGGAATCGAACCCGCGACCAGCGGGTCAGCAGACGAGTACCTTATCCACTAGACCACCGCGGCGGGGCAAGGCCGCATTCTTTCAAGAGTGAACTCCTCTGTTCGCGGTTGCGTGTTCAAATCTGACAGATGATACTGAAACAATCCGGGATGCTTTCAAATATTCAGACGAAGTTTGCGCAACTCATTATTTACACGTGTAATAGGCCGGCGACGTAAAACATAGAAGGAAACATGTGTGACGATAAGCCGCAATGACATTTTAATGCCTAGGTCCGTATTTCTTGACTTAGAAGCATAACCACGACTAACGAAGCCTCATTAAGGAAAAAAAATACTTGTGGGTAGTTCAGTATACTGGAAACAATATGCATACCATGGGCTTCACATAACAGTGTTCCTTTTTTTTCTTTTTAAACGTGATGCGCGATCTTTGGGACACCCTGTGTATAAAAAGAAGGAAGTTTCGCACCATGAGTGCCAAGCCCGATTGAATAACGGAGCTTGATGATGATCCTTGGATCATCGGCACCTGCCCACTTTAGGGGATCGGCCATGAGTCGGGCGGATCATACATATCTTAGTTCATCTTCAGTTTTCTTTTTCTTTCCCCCTTCTTTTTCTCCTTTCTCGTTTTTAATGCTTTTTTCTCTTTTTCTGCATGTTTATAAGTTGCTTTGTACCTTTGAATTTCTTTCTACCTCTTCGTATTTCCGATTTGTTCCCCCCTTTTTTTTCTATTTTTATACGAGGTTTCGCTGCTGTTGCGCAGCGCGACGACAGCAAACGACAGCCCTATAGCTTCTGAAGAGCTCCGCACTTAAAACACACCTACTCACGGAGCGTTGAATTCTGGTTTTTACATTATGCTCGCAAATCTCATGTGTTTTTTTTTTCTTCTTTCTGGCTCGGTTTTCATCTCTTTACTGAAGTATTTAAACTACTTGAAGTTAGGACACTTTCTCCACATACCATTACTTGGTTTTCTGTTCATCTCAAACACCTACTGAAGTCTCAAGTAAACCTGAATGGCACTGCTCACTCCCGGGCGCGCGCACTAACCCTCCGCACTGGGGAGGACGTAGGTCCGCAGGTTGGCAGTGAGATGTTCAGCAACGCTTTACTTACATTCAGTGAAGTGGCTACTAGACTCTACCAGTTGAGTAGGCGGTCATTTGCTCATCCACACAACAAGTTGTCAAGACCTCAGGCCATCACGTTTAGAATGCTTCAGACCAGGTCCTATACAAGCCTTTTTTTCCTCAGCATAGTCTCCTCAGAAGCTTTTGACTCTACTTGTCCTGATTGGGGTGAGGTTAGGGACTTAGCACATATGCTCTGGCAGCGACCCTCGTTACGGGGCCCAAGTCGGCTCACAGAAGAAGACATGGGACTCTGCCTTACGAAGTTCAGAGTTGCTACCACAACTACGGGCTGTCCAGAGAGCCCACGACGCGGCGGTGAAGCTAGGCCTCCCCGTTCCTACGTGGGAGCGGCCCGCGACGTTGCTTTCAAGGAGCAGCGCTTCTCAGGACCCGATAAAGTTCTTTGTCTGTCTGTCTGTTTCCGGTGCATTGTAGACAACTGCATTTTTTATCTATCTATCTATCTATCTATCTATCTATCTATCTATCTATCTATCTATCTATCTATCTATCTATCTATCTATCTATATATCTATCTATCTATCTATTTATCTATTTATCTATCTATCTATCTATATATCTATCTATCTATCTATCTATTCATCTATCCATCTATCTATCTATCTATCTATCTATCTATCTATCTATCTATCTATCTGTCTAACTGTCTGTCTGTCTGTTTATATATGTATCTATTTATCTATTTGTATATGTATATATTTATCTATTTATCTATCTATTTTATACGTCTTACAATGCTCTCTCACAGTATTTTTTGTGTCGTGCAGTCTCTCCCATTTCGGTCCCCGTCATATTACTTCGTTGATGTCGCAATCAGCGCGTTCTCATTACGCTTGATGCCTTTAATCTCGGACATCCCGATGCGCATCACAATACGAGCGCCGACGTGGCAGACAGCGCATGGCACGCGGGATACGCGTGTCGTTTTATTGATCCGCGGATAGAGTCCAGCCTAGGCAGCTCGCTAGATCGCGCGGAAGTGAGGAGAGGGAGCTTTTTTTTTTTTTGCGCTCCTCCGTCGCCAGAACAGGGCGGCCAGCGATACCAGCTCCACCCACTGCCGCCTTCGTACTGAAGTCTGCCGACGGGTGTCGCAACGAAGACAGCGTGCATAATGCTGCTTGTTCACTTGCTGGCAGCTTCGTTAACGATGGTGTCCCTGCTGTGGATATGCTTCGGGCATTTCTGAAAGCAGGCCATAAAGTGGTGCAACGAAAGTTCCCGGTGGAAATTCTCGAAGCCCTTGGCTAAGCGTGAGCGAGATCATTGGGTTCAACTAAATACTTGAAAAAAGAAATGCTGCCGCCGTAACGGTGGATAACCTATACTAAGTAGCATTGAGGGTTATTAGCTAGGACTTTTCACTCGTGAGCGTTCGTCAGAACCACCGAACGGATCGCTAAGTAGTCGGCTGCATTATGCAATACTTGCTGATAACAATTCAACAACTGAGCATTATCCTTCATTTAGACAGTATCAGTCGACATGATTGATTGATTGAAATAAAGATAGATAGATAGATAGATAGATAGATAGATAGATAGATAGATAGATAGATAGATAGATAGATAGATAGATAGATAGATAGATAGATAGATAGATAGATAGATAGATAGATAGATAGATAGATAGATAGATAGATAGATAGATAGATAGATAGATAGATAGATAGACAGATAGATAGATAGATAGATAGATAGATAGATAGATAGATAGATAGATAGATAGATAGATAGATAGATAGATAGATAGATAGATAGATAGATAGATAGATAGACAGACAGACAGACAGACAGACAGACAGACAGACAGACAGACAGACAGACAGACAGACAGACAGACAGACAGACAGACAGACAGACAGACAGACAGACAGACAGACAGACAGATAGATAGATAGATAGATAGATAGATAGATAGATAGATAGATAGATAGATAGATAGATAGATAGATAGATAGATAGATAGATAGATAGATAGATAGATAGATAGATAGATAGATAGATAGATAGATAGATAGATAGATAGATAGATAGATAGATAGATAGATAGATAGATAGATAGATAGATAGATAGATAGATAGACACACAAATACATAAAAGCGAGAAACTCAAAGGAGGAAACATGGAAGAAAGAAGAAGTGCGGGAAAGTTAGGTGTTAAGGAAGGATAAGTTTGAAGAAGATGACGAAATAACGATGGGGCAAATCAAGTGAGACGGAAAGCGAGCAAGAACTGAAAAAGGACATGAACAGAATGCGGAAACAGGGAAGAAAGGAAGGAAGCAAAGAAAGGAGGGAAATTCGGGGAAGAGGAAACAGCGAGAGGAAGTGAATGAGGAAGAAACTTCGGGGAAAAAGTAAAACGGGCAACAGCCAACGAAGTCGAGTGGTATGTTTCTCATGTACGGGAGCAGGCCCTCGAAGGCTATTGCTCGTGGAGAGGGGCCGCCTTTATCTGCCCTGTAGCAGCAGCAGCGGCAACAGCCCCTAGGCGCCGGCGACTGGTCCCGTCGAAAGCCAGTCCGCAAATAAGCGCGCCGCGCCAACATCAACCCCGATGCAATGAAGGGGCTAGAAGGGAAAACTACACTACGCGAGGAGTGTTGCAAGCCGCCTACACATACACTACACCAACTTCTTTTCTCTTCCTTCGTTTTTTTTTTTTTGCTTGTTGGGAGGCTTTCCTAATAAGAACTGTCCCGGCGGTCATTTCCTCTCGCACCCGTAGCCTCCGACTGCGCATGCGCGTAGACTACTATGAGAGGCAGGCAACAGAAGCCAGGGGCAATTTGCCGCTGCTGGAAAGAAAGGGAACAGAGTCCAACGAAAGAAGTCCGCGCTATAGCGCGGGTCGTTTCATTTTCAGAGTCTCTTCGGCAGCCAAGGCCTCCCCGTATGTGGACGCGGAATGCACAATACGGTGGAGGAGGGAGTATTGGCTCGTGTCTGTTATGCGAGTTTCGCAGCGGCGTTGTGCGAGCGTATGCATTCGATCGATGATATGTGTTTGTGCGCCCAATTTTTCGAAAGAAGGAGTAGAATGGCATTTTTGTCAACGTCACGTTAAAAAACTAAAAATTTCAAAAAAAAAGCAAGAGAACTCAGCCAGTTTCACGCCGGGAAAACCGTCGAAATAGCAAAACTGCGAGTGCACGAGAGTGTGTGTGTGTGGCTAGCGATATCATGCGCATGATAATTATCATTATGATTTTGGGTACCCCCGTCACCACTTAGTGCAATCTTCGTGATCTTTGTCATCTCGATTATCATCGTGATTAATATTGCCGCTCCGTTTTGTTCACTTTTCATTCTCTCCCTCCTCTGATAACGTGTCCTGCATGACGCCAGCCACTATTATTACTGCAACAACAGCTGCAACTAATACTACTACTTATAACAACAACAACAACAACAACAACAACAACAACAACAACAACAACAACAACAACAACAATAATAATAATAATAATAATAATAATAATAATAATAATAATAATAATAATAATAATAATAATAATAATAATAATAATAATAATAATAATAATAATAATAATAATAATATTAATAATAACAATAATAATAATATCAATAATAATAATAATAATATTAATAAGAATACGATGAACACGACATTAACTCTACTACGGCTACCAATATATTCATGATTTTGACAGCAAAGGGTAGACTAACCGCGCTTTTTTGTAAAAAACCGTTAGGCCTGCGCGGTAGGCGCAGCACAGTCACCACGAAAGGCTAGAAGAGCGGCCTTTCAGTGACTTTTTCGAAACACTCAATGGGTAACTACTGCAAGCACACTTGCTTGGTACCCACTAGGGAACTAATAATAAACTTTTGAGTAGTAGGCTGGCATTCGCTATGCTATTTTTGTCATTCTTCTGAGAAGCGTGGTATCCGCTAAACACTTGCAAGGAATTTTGTGCCAATCGTCCATGCAGTGGCTGACCACGAAGAGAAATTATTATATGTAGTGGGTATGCGCCACAGATAGGTAATAGGGGAACAAGAACAAGATTTTGTCATGGTTTGGAGCATTGGATGGCCCACTCGTTACGCTATTCGCATTTTGCGACGACTGGTTGTTCTTTCGGTGTTGTAAAGCGCTTTATGAATCGTATTAACGCGATTGCTTTCCCGACATCAAGCCTGCCTAAGGCAAGTTTGACAACAAGTCACAAGCGCCGGCGTAGCTCAGTGGTAGAATACTGGGCTGGCACCCAGCGGACCCGGATTCTAGCCCCACTGTGCCATTGGTGCAAGGTCATGCCTGCATAGGGAAAGTTGGACAAGAAGTCACAAGCACCGGCGTAACGCAGTGGTCGAATATTAAGCTGGCATCCAGCGGACAGGGTTCAAGCCCCACTGTGTCATTAGTGCAACGTTTTTTCGTCACGGCACGGCCGTCGTCAGATATTATGTGGTTACGGACACCAGCGGTGACGGCAGTGGCAGGCAACAACTGCGCGTGAACCGAAAAGTGATCACTTAACAGCTTTCGCTGTAAAAGAAAGAAAACCTCGCCCGAACATTTTGTACGGTTGGTTGATCAGCAAAGCCGAAACGTGCATTCTCGGTGTTTATCAGGAGCCGAGATCTGCCGAATATCTTCTTTTGGTAAATCTATAGCTTTCAATTTTCGTTATCAACACGCTTATGATATACGTGCTTCAAAGTTTCGCTTTTCGGGACGCCAGCCTAAAGCTTATTAGAGAGAGAAAGAATGAAATTTAGCGAGAGGCAGAGAGCTTAACTGAAAATTGGAGCATCTGGTTTGCTACCTTGCATTAAGGGAAGGAAGAATGGGGAATAACGATGGGATTTGGGTGTTCCTGATAAGCTTTTGCGAAGAGCGAAAGCTTATCAGGAACACCCAAATCATTTTACGTGTAGAGATTCGTGCTCCGTGTGGTATAATCCCTCGCTATATATGCAGAAAAGACGTGCAGGAACGCCAGCACGCAGACCTTTCGAGGCAGCTTGTGCTGGCATTTCTTCTTCAATGTTCCCAAACGGCTGCATTTTAGGGGCGAAGCTCCTTATGGCGTGGCTTGTGCGTCCCTCATAGTACGTAACCACCAGTGGCACATACCCGAAATAGCGGTCCTTACAATGTCTGCTGGATGGGGGCACTTTTATATGATGAATACATGATGAAAAGATGTAAGATGGCTGTGCTTGGAGTTTTCTCTAGACATATGGACGGACGAACGCACTGACACACGCACGGACGGACAGACAGAGGGGCGCACGGACGGATGGACAGACAGAGGAATGGCCGCAAAAAGATATGGACGGACAGACAGATGAATGAACAAACGGACGGATGCACCAAGGATCACACAGATAGGCGGACGCAAGAACGAATGGACAGACAGACTGACGAACGCTGCGCCCCACCAATCATCATTCACTCCGTGGATATGCTGTGATTTTTCTTGTTTTCTAGCGATACACAGTTTTACACTAAATAGAATCCCGAGCTTCTCGGTAAACGTTTAAAAGACTGCAGTTGTCTACGGGGTTAAGTACTGTTTAGCTATCGACTAGTTACGGAGCCTAGAAAAACGCCTGCGAGACGCATCACATTTTTGGTGCAGTGAACTTGGCATTTCCAAATGTCACAGCTGGCGTCATAAAATTTGGCGTGACGCCATGACACAGAGCGAAACATTGCACAAAAGCTCAGTTGCGTAAGAGGACAATATCACTAGCAAAAAATTATGTTAAAGAATAATTCTCTAAGCTGATTATTGACGTCTGCTATTTCTTGTGCTAACCGGGGAAACGCAACACCATGACAAGCCAAGTGTCTTGACGGGACTTTGCATCTGTAACTTTGTTTATTGGGAGACTGGTTATTAAAAAAGAGGCATTCTAGAGAGTTATTTATTGTTTTACAAGTCTGGGATGGTTTGGACCCAATTTTCCAACACAGTTCTACATAAAGATCGACTTAGTTGTCTGGCTCTACTTCTGGCTCCTCGTTGTAGAACGAGACGCTAATTCAATTGAGAAGTTATCAGTGCAATAATAAATAATAATTGTTAAACTCAGCTAAACACATTGAAGTAAGCTAAATAAGGACACTGAAGCAAGCAATATGTCAAGCCACACGTTTAATCCTGGAAAGTTCAATATTGAACTTTGAGAAACTGAGCAATGCATCATGCGTGACAGGTCTGATATTACATCGCTGCGCGAAAGAATTGTCCAACTGAAACAAATGCTACGTCCGGTGTCTTTTTGTTATATATATAAGCCACTATACAGACCAGCTGTGAAGTAACAATTCCTCGAATAAAAAAATGTTCTAATTCACACGGAGCTCTAAGTTATCTAGAGCGAAAGCTTTAACAAAGGCAACACCTACAACGAGTAAAAAAAACATTCGCCATTCTTTACGTGACTGATGACCACGAGCGTGTTAGTTTATTAACTAGGACCAAACTACAGACTGGTTTAGGGATGTTGTTGCTTTAGGTTTGCATTTCTAAAGAACCGCTTCGCATATATGCTGCGCTCTCGTGGGTAATGAAGGCGCCTTCGGTTTTCTAAATGAGAGCGTGCGAACCAATGGCTGGTCAGTATCAATGTGCCCGGAGTTTTGCGCCGGCTGTCACGAGCTCAGTCGAATGAATTCGGAATACCAATTGGACCATTTTGCGAACTAACATTTATTATACACACCAAACTTGAGGCCCAGCTGTAGGGTCACAGCATTGCGGAACAAGCTTCTACACAAAGCATGTAATTTGCATTCCGGCGTTATGAGAGATCGTACGATTTGTATCATCACTAGTGTGAGCTTTCGAGATTTCTGTTATATTAAAGCGGAAGCATTGGTGCCTCGTTAGGCGCAAAAATTGGCCGTCGGAGTCCCGCGGTGTCGGTGCCAACGTGAGGGGTGCAACGAAAATTATCATGGTGAGATCACGTCAACATATGACGTCTTCATTGCGTGGCATGTCGCCAAAATTTGCGGCGTCACTATGACGGCACAATACGTGACATCGTGAAATGACGTCATCAGACGATGTCGTCGCTTGGTGAAGGAGGGTCCGATAGCGGGGGCAATGGAAGACAAGGTTCATACAGCTGGCAATGCGTCCAATCTTGAAGGCTGTGTAAAACCACGTTAGGTTCAGAAACGCTTATGAGGAGGAGGAGGGGGGAGGGGGCGAGGAAGGATCACTACTACATCCACTGAGAAGCGAAATGAAGTTGCTTTCACCTTCGTTTTGTCTTAGTTAAATGCATAATGAACAATATGACTTGTTAATTTTTAGAAGGGTATGGAAACGCCTACAATAAACGCCACGTTCGATGACGTCAGATCGATTGTGAGGCACGTCGACAATTTCCACTGAGAACTCGGAATTTCTAAATGCCACAGCCGACGTCATGATTGTTGGCGTGACGTTACGGCATAGAACGAAACGGAGGACGAGGTCTGAGTTCTACAGCAGGACGATATCGCAGGTGAAGAAAAAATCTTTGGTATGTTTTCAACGGCCGCTGTTTCGTGTGCTCACGCTGGGGAATGTGAGAACGTGGCAAGTTGGAGTTTCGGGACGTCCCTGTGCATCTGTAATTTCGATTACTAGGAGACTGGTCAATAAAAAGTAGTACTCGAGATCAAAAATGCTTGAATGTCAGTTGCGTATTTCTTTGGGAGCGCTGTGACCGATAGGTTTAGTACGCCGCCTTTTAAAACAATGCAACAAAACACACTTTTTCCGTGTACGAATACAACAGATGAGCCAAGCTCCTCAGAAATGCGACGCAAACAACATTGCGCCCGATCTCGCTGCTGGCTTTCATGCAGGCGGTAGGGTGGAGAGCGGATAGGGAGAGCGTCTGCAGCTTTGGTGGCAAAAATGACTGAGCGAGAGGGTGTGTGACGCACGCCGTGCAGCGCCACCTAGCTTGGAAAACGGACCACTCACCAGGTGGAGTGGAACCACGAATTATGCCACGTGGTTGAAGGCAACAGGACGAAGCGATGGCTTAGCGCACTCGGTGGTTTGAGGGAAGAGGGAAGAGATGAATATAGAGGGGGAGGGATACAGGAGGGAGAAGGATGCAAGCGGTGATGCAGTGGGGAGCTTCGACGGCGACAACGGTGACGGCGGGATGCGGGATTAAGGAGCGTCGCTCCCAAAAAGTAATATAATACACGGGGTTTTACGTCCCAAAAGCACGATACGCTTACGCTTTTCACCTTGCTGGAGAGCGTTTGAAATTGATACCATGTGACGTTATTTATCGCGCACTCACATCGAACAGTACAGGGGCCACTCTAAGTGCATCTCCCCTAGAATGCTCCCACTTACGCCAACCTTCGACCTTCCAGTCGCGAGCCGAGAACCACGAGCACTGCTCCACTAATAAAAACCTACCGGACAACACACAACGCAGAATCGTGCAAGCTAAATAAAGTGCCTGTTGCTCCGAAAAACCCCGGCGAGATATTACAGCTAGGTCAGTTTAGCGGTGCTGCAATTGCGGGTGCGACAATGGCAGGCAGAGCAGACCATTTTTCCCCAGCACGTGAGTAAGCGTATATGTGGAGGCCATTATTAAGAGACCCTGTGGACGGGCCGCCGTAATTAGGGCGAGGAAGCGGTCATGCAGGCGAGCCTCTCCGGCGACCGGCAACTTGATAGAGTCCCGGTTACGGCCACCCATCATGTACCTCTGGGTGGGCTTACCGTAATGGATCCCGCCGTCGCGATGAAAGCGAGTGGTCTTTTGAAGCCTTCGCGCCGACGTACGCTAATGTACGTGCGCCGCAGTTATTTCTTTCAGACGAGGAAAAAAGGAAGGTGATGGTTATGGCAATGACACTTTGCATTGGCTGGTGGGCTCTCGGTTTGCGATGGCTGGTACGAAGCATACAGGTAGCGCAGTAAGGGGTACGATAGCTTCGGCCCATGACAGCGACAAGTTGTGTTTTCGTGAGCTCTATAATCTTTAAATTTACGTCTCAAGTGCTACATTAAAGTTCAAGACTACAAACGCGTCGCATGGTTGGTACACGGGCTACAGCGGGAGCGACAGAACCAAGAAAGGGGAGGCTACATGTGTGATAGATTCAATCCAGCAGGTGAAGACACTGCCTCAAAGTACATGGTGCCCTTTACGCATTACTGGAACAGTCTACAAGTTTGACTACTGAACGAGGGATGGCCAGGTGCTTCTTCAAACGAATCAGTGCAACCCAGCTCAGAAAATTCACAGCAGCAACCTTCTCAGAGGTAAGAAGTTACTCAAACAAACACTGCCGTCTTCGCAAGAAAGCGAACATTTGGGGACAAGGAAAATACTGCTACTTGATCGAATGGCATGCCATCGAAAGCTTGAAGTAATATATCCGTTATCAGGGAAATTTCTCCAACTGTGCAGTCTAGTATTCCTTCACACTCGCAAAACGTTCATAGCAAGAATGACCTCATCTCAAATGCATGCTAGTTTTTTTTTCCTGTCTTTAGTGCTGTTGAGGCGTCGTAAATCTAAAAAATCTGTCTGCCATCCAACTAATACTGCAAAAATTGTCCCCGCGTTTTACTTGACCTTATCTTGTCTGTTAGTTTTATTAGATCGTTAATATCAGAGTTGCTCAATATTTTTTGACGGTGATTACTCGTTGCAAGACCACGTATGCGGTAAGAAGAGATAATGTCGGCTTGTTGTCAATATCTATAGGTCGACATGGTACATCATATAGTCAATTATGTAGCAGTATTTTCACATATATATCTACATACATATATCTCAGCTTGAAACTTTAACACATGGACTTGTTTTTTAAAAGTTACATAAATGAAGAGAACCGCTGTGCTTGATTGCAGACTAAAAGAAGTGTCAGCTATGCACACAGCCATCTTATTCCTTTCCTTCACACAGAGAGCCTACATAAACGCTCCATCGAATTGCACTTCCTTATTTATGTGATGTCAGACGGTCCTCGAATGTCTCAGATACTCAACTTTTTCATGCAAACGCACGTTTGGGTTGTTTATTTCAGGTCGCAAACTCGAACATCCTTGTAATTTATTTCAGGTATTCTGACACCAATGCTTTGTCCAACGTTATTTACTAGGAAGAAACTATGAACCTTTATCTCTTAAAGGGACACTAAAGGTAAATAATAAGTCAATTGCGATTGCTGTAATAGCAGTACAGAAACCTTGTAGTGCTACTTCCGAGCCAAGAAAGTGCTTACTTTGATATAAAATCACGTTTAAGGGATCCGCATTGCGGTAGCACACTTCAAATTACCCGCCTCAAAGTAGAGGCTTTCTTGCCACTGTTGCCGTGCACAAAGTTGCCCGGCTTTACTGTGTGGTCTCCGACACTAGTAGCAGCAGAGCGAAAGTAGCGGGAGCGGGCTTGGTACAGCTTGGTCCCGCTAGATGGCAAGACCTGTTCAGTTTAACCAGGTGGAAATGGAAATTTTGAACTTCTCGCGCCATTCCCCATAGTAACGTCTGGCGGTTCTTTTTTCTGTAGATCAAACAAAAATGGACAAGGGGAATCTCGTTCACGTCTCTTGATGCACGGAATGCTCTTTTTTAATGCAGGCACTTTTATTACCTGTAATTAATTGTAGTCGAATGCTATCACTTCATCATGATCATCTCCGAAATATCCCTCTCAAGGGGCCAGTCGTGTGGCACATTTAGCTCAATTTCTCGGTAAGTGGGACATTGCTGTCGATGATATTGCTGTTTTAGACGTTGTCATAAAATGAGCTGTCACTCTGGCGTAGATTGATACTTGTCTTTAGTGTCCCTTTAGTGTCAGCGGTATTTTGATTATCGGAGAAAAAGTAGTAATGGTCTGAGCGCAAACCAGCTAGAACAACCGCGTTTCATAGGAAATAATAGGCGCGCCACAGCTCTGTTAGCGGAGCTTACATTTTTCTCAAAGTTCGAATCATATCGGCTGCCCGCGCTCTAGTGCACCATCGTCGACTCATGTAGCTTCGCATAACGCATGCAAAGCGACGTGTGACGTAGCCACTTGTAGCACATTGAGTGCTTGCTCGCGCCAAGAAAGAAGTCAGCTGCTTTCTCTTGTTCTTCGTGCACCTGAATGATTACGGAGCATTTCAGAAGTCCGGGTTGTCGTATGTTCTAGTCGCTTGGTGTAACGCACGTAAAACTATGTATAAAAACAGAAAAAAAGGGGAAGCCAGAGACAAATAGAAGAGAGAGAAAGGAAAAGAAGAAAATGGGAAGAAAAGTTGAAATTAAAATAAAGAGAGCAACAAAGACAAAAAAAGAAAAAAATGGAGAACGAAAGAATAAGCTTTCATTTTTTCTTAGGTTGAAAGATAGTCTAGATATGCAAAGCTAACGTCTTTTTCTAAAACTAGGACGTTGTGGGGAACGTTGTTGGGACGTTGTCGGGACGTTGTTGGGACGATGTTACGACCATCTTATAAAGTTATTCCACCTTTCTCCAAGGTTCGCGTTTAATCCACTCGCTCGAGTACCTGATTACTTCCCTGGTGCTGTCCTGCAGCTCCTCGCGCAAATATGGAGGCAATAACTGCGACCCAAACCTCGCAAAGCTCCGAGAGCGATATAAAATATTTCCCATGTCTTCTCGAGTGTACGTAGCTGCGCCTTACCAACAGCAAGTAAAAAAAATCTTTCCTCGCAGGCTAATACACCCAGGGTCGAGAGGTGCAGTAGCTCAAGAGCAGGGAAATTAATGAAGAGTTTCTTCTAAGAGAAGCCGCAAAAAGAACCAAGCAAAGGTTTCTCGAGAACCTGGCGAATCGCCCTTCTGAAGTAGAGCGCAGAGTCACGCTATATCGCTAGATGGTCTCGCACCCATGCATGCAA
>NC_134706.1:18648506-18793506 GCF_043290135.1 Rhipicephalus microplus
CGAGCGTAGAGCCGATCACTCTGAAATGCGTACTCGCGAAGCCGAGGCAACACGGCCACGAGAGGATGCCGCCCCTTGTAGAGACAGCAAGGACCACCGCAACGAAGGCCTCAAGGGAGATCTTCACTGTATGACCACGCTCACGTAGTGTATGGGCCACAGATTGTCAACATAGGCTACTAAGTACTCTCAATCGTTAACCCTTTTTTCTAAACACACATAGAAGCTGTTCTTGCAACGGCAGAGGATATAGTGTCCGGGAACTTCGGTAACGGTGGTATAGGCATCATGAACTGGTATATACGCCACAGACATTGGCGTAAATGACGCTACTAATCACTGGTCATTAAGGGTAACTAACTGTATTCCCAGAGAAGGCAAGCGGGTTAGGGGGAGACAGAAGGTTAGGTGGGCAGATGAGATTAAGAAGTTTGCGGGTATAAATTGGCAGCAGCAAGCACAGGACCGGGTTAACTGGCGGGACACGGGAGAGGCCTTTGTCCTGCAGTGGACGTAGTCAGGCTGATGATGATGATGGTGATGATGATGAATCACTGGTCCACTAATAGTCAAGGCGACTCTTTGCCCAACAAGCGCGTATGAGCCATAGAAGTCTGCGTGTGGCCTATCCGAAAAGTATCGTCATCATGGATGCGTATGTGACACAGATATTGGGTAAATGCCACGACGCAAAACTTCCACTAAAGAGGAGGACGGGAATAGTTATCCCAACAAATGATGTACGCGTTACAGTAGTGATATCACTGTCACTTGGTGGTCATGAAAGTTGGTGGATATACTAGCACACCAAAGCTTAATCTATGGTTAATTAAGGAGCACTGATGCAACCTACGTATCGGAACATCTTAAGCGACGGCTTCTTTGTAAGCCTGTGTACAGGAGTGGTATTATGAAAATGCAATTTGAGTATACTACCACATCTAATCTTCACAGTCTAGAGGACTTGCAAATGATAGATGTATTATAGTCTGGTGAAGGGAAGACCACCGGATTTTCCGTCCAATCGCTGTCTGCAAAGCGGAGCTTGTTGAATTTTATTGCTTTACTTCCTTATTCTTCAACGGGTTACTGGTCCGGATGCCAAGATGGGACGTCTTCCGTCCTTTTCATTTGGGCAGTCGCGCGATAGAGTCGTGGCTATTTAAATGCTAAACGAGACCAACACAGACATCGGGCTTCGGGCCGACTGCTCGTTTCGCCGCATACCGCAGCCACTACCAACTCTTTACACACCGTTTGAAGCCGAGGGGAGGATCGGCTTCTTTTGGGCGCCCGTTGTCCGCGATGGCCTGGCAGGGCAGGTACACAGAGCGGGCCGCACCGTCACAGAGCGAGCTCGCCGCGGTTATTTTGAGCCCGCGGCCCGTCCCTGCCGCGCTAGGAGGGGGGTACGATGTTTTGCAGGACCGGTGGTGCGGGCGAGAACGCCAAAACAGGAGGAGCCCACGCTACGAGCCCGAACGCAATGAGTGGCAGGCAGTGTGCAAAATATAACCAAACACAAAATATGTTTATGAAAGAGAAAAAACGAGGGAAATAAAATAAAATACGTGTTCGCGAGGATCGTGCATCGAAGATCATTGAACCTTGGTTTGCAGGCAGGCGGCTGCTCCCTTTGGTCATTTTCTCATACCGTATACTATTTTTGAACCTCATTTTCAGTCACTCCTTCTTCCTCATGCTCTCCTATATTTCTTGGCGTACAGCTTTGTATCTAGTTTCTTTGTTACCGAATTGCTCTTGTTTTGCTAGATCAACTTCTTCTTGTTGTTCTGGCTCTTTTCTTGCACGTAGTTGTCGTTTCTCTTGTTCTTCTTATTCTTACTGTTCTCCCAATCATAGTTCGTTTCTTTTCGTACAAACTTCCTCTTGTTCTTCTTCGATACTCTCTTTGTTCAACGCCATGGTCACGAGTAGGTCCGCAGCGACTTATAGATTTCTCCTTGAGATACTGAAATGCTCTCTTGCCTCACGTCACTGGTTTGCTGCACAGAGGCACATAAAAAATTGTATAATGAGCCTTGTATGGTATTGCTACGAGTGATTTTGTTCGAGGTGGTTGGCATTGTATACCTTTAATGAATTTTCATGTATTAAGGGGAGGCCACCTACTTACCTATAAAGGATAATTGCTGAATGTGGTGAGTCGAATGTGATGAAAGGTTGATTGGAGGTGCATTAAATAGGCAGCACAGCAGGTTATTGCGAATGGAATCTTAAAAAGAACTAGCGAGTAATAAAGTGAATCAAATGTGGGCAAGTATTTCGGTGACCACGTCTATGTATCTAGTATGAATGGTGGTATCTAGGTAGTCGAAAAACATCAAGTGTAATGGGAAGTTGCAGTGCCATCGACTGAGACTCTCAGCGCAATTTATTGAGGGTATCGTGAGGGCGTAGATTGTTGTCATTGCTCTCTGTAGCTAACACTACGGACAACATACTATAAAGCATTATATTTCAAAAAAAATCGTAAATGAAGTTATTGACCAGTACATTTTTTTCTTATCTTGTGCCCTGTGCAAGGGAAGTCATCGCTGCCAGGAAGACCTACCTGAAAGCACCTCAACGTGGGTGAGCGAAATGAAGAATTATGGTCGAAGCGGAGAACTTGATCCTTGACTTCGCTGTCTCGTTCGGACACTCGCCCATCGGCCTCCGTTTGCCCTGGTGTCAAACAGAAAGAAGGACGCACGAAATTAGCGCAAACGTATACGCAGGACAAGCGTGAACAATTGTCCCAATTCATACTTGTTCGTGTGTGAGTGGCGCGCTCCTTTGCTAAACGTGACCGCGGCAGCGAGCGAAGTGACCTTCATGCTCTCTATCTTCTAAGCAATATAGCACGATAGATATAAAGCGCCCCAATCATGAAAAAGCGCACGCGTATGATTGACAACGTCCTGTAAAGGCGCGCGCTCATCGAAACGTGTGGGGCGACGACCTTCAAAGGTCCCTGCAACACTTTTTGAGCATGGTCAGAAAGCGCTGCCGGTCGATAGAAGCTCCGAGAACGTGTGAGCCAAATAAGATAGCGCAACATGCGGCCGAGAATTCACAACATATTATGAAAGTCAGCTAAAAATAGCTTTGTCATTTCTCGACAAATCACGGAATAAGCCCAAAAATCACTCGTAGTAAGCCCATCTGTCAGCCATTGGCCGATTTGAACATATCGCGCTCAGTTGTTACAGAGGTCGCCGCGAGAGGCCATCACTTGTCCACGCGTGCACGCGCAATCGCACTGACAAAGCCGCGTATTCGAAGAAAAAAAAAAGAAAAAAAGTGCTCTAGGTCACGAGGTGCGAGTGCCTTTTTTTTGTTTGCCCCTCCCATCTCTCCCTGCTTAGCTTCCAGCGCTTTCGTCGGGACGAGAGAAGAGCGAATGCGATTGCAACGTGTGACAAATCTTTGTAACTCAGCTCGTACCAGACGGATTCTTAAATCTTTTGCATCGTTGAGTTTGTGAGGTAATACGCTTTAAGTGAGTTCCATGGTTACTCAAAAAAGTGTTTCAGGCTCTCTTAAAAGCGCACCGTTCACGCCAGCTCAGTACTGATGGCGAAAACGCGCTAAAGTTGCTGAGGTTTGCGGACCACCCACGGTATAGGATGTGTATAACTAGCTTGCCTTAAGTAGGGGCCGGGCAAGCAGATGTAGTCGAGTGTGTTCGTACGTGTTAGAAAAAAATAGGGGTGGGGGGGTGGTGGGGCTCAGGGCCAGTGTGCCTAAACCTGGGTGCGCCTCTTCTTGGCAACGCTGGGTGTGTGACGTAATTCTCACTCCTACTTTCTCTATGTCTGCATACTTGAAGTTAACGGTGGTAAGGCAATATTTAATCGCGCTAAGAACGTTTTCCCAGGCCCATCTTACGAGGGGAAGCACTCGTATTAAAACAAAGGAAGAAAAAAAAGACTAGCCACATAAAAAGAAAAAAAAAACGCGACCAGTATCTCGCGCGCTAAAAAAAGCCCAGCCGCACGCACGTACGTATATCGTCTGCTTCGGGCACGAGGAATTACACCGTTACAGCCCCCGTTTCTCGAGAACCGCAGTTTCGTACACGATGACGAAACGCCCATGAATCAACGTGGGGAGCGGCGCACTTGCTGTAGCGTGCCGCATACGCCGTATACACTTAAAACGGTCATTCTTTTTCACCACCCCTACTTCCTTTTCTTTTCTGTATTTTCATGCGTCTTTATGTCGACACTCGTGTCATTACGGAGCCCCCGTCTGTCCTTTAGCCTTAAATGTTTTACGGCAGAACTCCTTTCCAACTTTACACTGTTTTTATCGGAGGAAAGTGGGACTGTGGGGGGTGACGGGGTGACAGTATAAACCCAAGCACCTCCTCATCTCATTTGCGTTGTTACAATCGGGCATTTTCTTTCTGTTCACGCGTAAGACTGGCTTGGAGAGCAAACGGGGGACTTGTATGCGACATGTCTCACCTAAACGGTGCAACGCTTCAGGACGGCTGTGTCATCGTTGGTTAGCGTTGTCTAAGAGAGCTGTAAAAAGGACGCCAATGAAGTTACGATTTTATGTTGTTGCGTGTGGCGCTATAAGAGAAGCTGCACCTGTCCTGTGTGTATTTTCCCTTTGTCATCGACTAATAATCGCCAGTACTTTATGTGGCCTTATAGCGTTAACGTCGCCTTGCGTTATTTTTCCAACCACGAACAGCCTCAGGCGACATTCCTGATAGGATCGAAAGCGGCAAAGGCCGAGATTTTGCCAAAAAGGACGCCAGTGAGGCAAATAATTTGTAATTATTTTGTTCGTTTTAGAATAATTCATTTAATCATTCATCATTCATTTATTGATTAAAATTGTTAGACACGACGTGATTCGTTACATAGTTGACAGTAGAAATACTTCTCGCACAAAAATTATAACACCATTTTAGTAATGTTCCACACGGTTGTTTTTAAAAGTAGCTAATAATAAAAAACGCTTTAGGACTCCGCACAACAGCTTAACGAGCGAAGAAAGGTGCTTACTTGGTGTTAAGCGATGGTTTGATTCCACTGGTGTATTGAAACCTTTCTCATTCATTGGTATGGTATGAATGGTGAAATCTTTCGGCCGTTGATGATGTTAAGGAAAAGGTCGAAGAGGCTGTTGACATATCACAGACGCCACATGATTCTTGTTCCAAATCGTTACGCGTCTAAGGAAAGGAACACCGGAACCGCATGTCACTGCCGTGTACCGTGCTCCACATTAAACTAATTCTCAGAATGCATAGGATCTGCTGAATTTTTTTTCATGTGATACGCAACAATTAAAGTGGGGCAGTCGGGCACAAAAACTAAAGAGTTCTTGCAATCTTACCAAATAGTTTCGAATGATTACGCATATGTCGAATTAGATCAATCTGAGGACCAAGTACCAGTCAATGTCGACCAGTCAGAACAGACCAATGACCGATTTTAACACCGTGACGGAATTTTACGATGTCCAGAATGTTAAGATCGCAACTGGTTTATGCACGACCACGTTCCATAGCAGTGGAAACTTTTCGACTTAGCTCACTGCCTTCACCGACAGGCGGGTGAAAATCGTAGTGCCGATCGTTCTGCGATAAAGAGAATGACAGAATAGCAGTGGAGGAGCCGACATTTTGCAATTTTCTCCCCACCACCCTTTCATCTGCCACCCTTCCCGGTTTCTCTGCAGACGACGATAGCCAAGCCAAGCCATGCCGTAGCCAGTGTGTTCTGACACTGCGGCCGATGCGTGCCACCACAGTGTCAGTAGTTGGCCGCCAGGACGTGGTTCTAATCCTGCTCCCTTCTCCCTCCCCGCGTTCAAACCCCCTCTTTCATACACTAACATGCTGCGGGGTACTCTTATACTCACACTTAATGGCCCGAAGCTCACGCTGGCTGAACGTTTCCCGGGCGACGACTATGCGTTGTCGTCGGTCTTGTGACAAATGGGCCCTCTGAGTAAAACTGGGGGAACGCGTTTCGTTTTCCCGTCGTCAACGTCGGGCAACGCCGTTTCTTCCAGACGCATACGACCGCTATTGTGCATCAACGACACCACCGCGTCAGCAGTGCCGTTGGCTCGTATGAGCACCCCGAGAATGGTCTCCACTGTGAGCCCGTAGCGATATACTCTCTCTCCGTTTTCTTCTCTCGGTGTGCACAGTTAGTGTTTTCCCGCCCCTTTCCTTGCGTGTACGTGATGTGTAAGCGCAGACGCGTAATCCTTTGCTCACTTCCCCTTTCTCCCTGTGTATTTTCTGCCTTCTTTCGACCTCTTTTTTCCCCTGCTGTTTCAATTTACCTCTCCCTCATTCCCTATCTGTTTATATGTGCGCCTACGTTTATAAATATACTTAAGTCTCTCGCTGTCTATATACCAAACTGTTCTCTCTCTCTCTCTCTCTCTCTCTCTCTCTATATATATATATATATATATATATATATATATATATATATATATATATTGTACGTGCAATAGCAAAATTCACAGATTTGGACCATCTTCTTCACCTGTATATAGTCATCATCACTGTGCGCGTCTTCTTTTTTCGAAGGGTTGGTGGGGGAACTCTGGGTAATAAACGACTTCGCTACCCCAACGAACGCCGCTGCTAATGTATTGCAGAGTGGTGGAGGCTGCTGTCGATCCCCAGGTACTATCCGACGTTGCGCTCCCCTGGAGCTTCGTCCGCGTCTCTGCCCATCCGCTGCCATGGCCCAAGAAACGCTGCCCGGATCGTCCAGCCAACCTATCCTGCATGGATCTTCAATGCCTTGCAGCGGGACCCACTCATCTTCTCCGGTCATCTACGCGACGATGTCGATGTGTGACTGAAGAAGTACGACATGGCGATTGTTTACAACCAATGAGACCAACTTCGCGAATTCGACTTCTATCTATTTGATGTCGCGTACCTTCGCTCAACAAATCCGGTATTAGGAAACCGTATAAATCCATTCTGAAGTGTCGAAACGAAAGCTTGATGGACGTGCCCAACATCCAGGGGAGACTCGCACTGCATACATCGAAGACGTCCTTGCCCTTTGCCCCCGCGCGAACTCTTGCGATGAGAGAAGCCGATCGTGTTCGACATATCCTCAAAGGAATGGGCCAGGTCACGTTCAACACTCTGGCGGTGCCGTCGAGGACGTCATCCCCTCTTGTCAACGTCATGACGTACTACGGGCCGTCCAACTGCACCCTTGCAGATGCCGCTGACGACCGACTTTCGTCGAACGACAATTTGCGCACGCTGATTCGCCCGCCCTCTGATTCGCGAGGAGCTCCAAGCGCAAGGGTTGTCTTGTGCGCCCGCACCTCGGCCACACTCTCCGTCTGCCGGTCTGAGTGAAATAATCAAAAGTCCAACTCTTCCACGCTACCAACGCCACCCACGAAGTATGCGCAAGTCGCTGCAATGCCACCTGTCTTGGTTCAGCACGTGCGTCCTGGCACTGCTCAGTCGAACGTAGCAGCCTTTGCACCACACTCGCTTATCCTAGAGCGCGTCCCAGTTCCCGCATTTCTACGCTCCCTGGCACTCAACTCACTCAATACGTTACTATTGGGGCATTTGGGGCCAAACTACACGAATTTCACCACAAACGCCAGCAAGACGAACGCTGCGGCTACGACGTTTGCGAAAGAGATTCGGTGCCCTTTCTTTTCGAGCCTGCACCAGCGCCACTGTTTGACACGTTCCTTCTCCCTGTATTTTCCACTCTCTCTCTCACACACGCACACGTGCACACACACACACCACACACACACACACACACACACACACACACACACACACACACACACACACACACACACACACACATATATATATATATATATATATACATATATATATATATATATATATATATATATATATATATATATATATATATATACGCACACACAAAGCGTCTGCCGTCATATCGCAATCTTCATCCCTACGCTCCTCCAAGTGGACGCATCATTAAACAATATCCTTCTATCTTGCTTTGGCCTTAATGAATTTATCACCTCCCTCTATCTCGCTACCTTTATGTACACAGTCTCAACCTCCATTGGCGTCTCTGTATTCTTTCCCCCCTGTCGTCTCTTTTTCTCTTTCGCGTTAGAATGGCGAGCCCGCGATCTCTTCTCTCTGTGTGTAATACGTACAAGGGTCGACCATGCTCGTATGCCTAATTTGTACTATGGCTTGAAGACGCTGCAGTATATACGGCACAGCATGTACTTCGAAGGTTGTGTTCGTAAGAATTATGAGCCATTGTCCTGTTTTTTGTGGTCTCCATCGCTCTTTGTTCTGGCGTGGCGACCATCCTTTTCGGTGTAAAAAGGGAGACGCTTGTCTTGAGCGAAAAAAAAAAAAACGTGCTGCATAATGGGTATAGTACAATGGATCGTCGCATGAGCTGTTTCATCCTCGTGAAGGATTGCCTCACGCGCCTGGTTCCGGCACCACCAGCTTTTCCCCTCTACATGTAGGCGTTTTGTTTAGTGGCAAATGATGTGAAAAATATGTTAGGCTTAAGGGGCACAGTCGAAAAATACGGCAATGGGAAATTAAGCAGCAAGTGCATGCAATTGCTACTGAAGTCGCGTTTAGCAGCATGGAATGGTGATAAGAAGATCATGTCTCCATGAGAATAAAACAGTGGTGGAGATAAGTCTTGCACTGAAACACTGAGGAGTTACACAGCACTTCTTGCGCAAAAAACCGTCCAGGTGGAGTAGAGAGAGTGACAGGCGCATCTATTGAGCTTTGAGGAATAGAACATACAGGGAACTGGTTTCAGTGTCGGCGAAAGGGTCTCGTATTTAGGGGCGCTAGTGAACTCGATGAATAGATGAATCACAGGACGATGAAGAGGTAGAATGGACGTATTTCGTTATTTCATTTGTACGTGATTCTCTCGTAGTTCTTTGATTGTACTACATAGGTAAATAATTTTATGAATATGAAAAAAAAGAATGTAGTGGGCATGCGTTATGGAGCCGTAGACGTAAGATTGTACACCTCAGGCTCACAGCTTATCGACACCCAAAACGCACAAAAACACAATACTTACGATTGAATTCGACGAACCTGACTGAACTTAAAAGATCTGAAACCATGAATAAAGAGATGAAATATTCGAATTGAGGAAAGATGAAATGATATCCAGCGTATCTTATTGATCCCCTTTCTCTCCTTTTTTCATTTGTAACCCTTTTTCGTCTGCGGTCTTCCATTATTACTCCCTACACACTTCAATACTATACTATAGGACTGCGCAAAAAGCGCAAAATGGTCACATCATAAAGCAGGTGTTGTCATCGCCACAATCACCGTCTTTGTAATCTTCAGCCAGACTATGCTTACTGCAAGGAGAGTACCTTTGCCACGTTCCACCAACCGAACGGGCCCTGTGCTTTCTTCTGCCACATTATACCTGCAAACTTCTTAATATCATATTAGCACCTAACTTTCCGTCTCCCCCTCACACGTTCGACTTCTCTTGTAATCCAGTCTGTTACTCTAAATGACTAGCACTTATCCGGCTTGCGCACTATTTGCCCGGCTCATCTCCATTTCTTCTTCTGGAGTTCAACTATTATGTCCTTAACCCCAGTTTGTTCCCTGACCCACTCTGCTCCCTTCCTGTCTTTTAAGGTTACACATATCACTTTCCTTTTCATTTCTCGCTGTGTCGCCCTTAATTTCAAGCTGAACCCTCTTTGTAAGAGTCTAGGTTTCTGCTACTTAGGTAAGTACATCTTAGATGCAGCTGTTATAACCCTTACTCTTGCTTGGGTAATGTCCTTCCAAGGGTCCGTGGTAGACTGTTTGCCGAAGAATACTAACTTCAAGTACTCAGCATATGATTAGTGGGTCAGTGCGTGCATACTCATAGAATGGTCACGCGTGCTTTGTCACTTTTATGGTATTCATAGCCGACCACATGTGCTGGCTTGCGTCAGGTAACTGAGGAACAGCCTCACAACCACAATCCCCCCCCCCCCCCTCCTTAAAAAAGAGCCTGATGCCATAGAAACTGTTGTTTATGGACGAGCCCGGAAGCTACCGTGTGAATCAGAGTTTCTCCCGCGAAGCCTTTCAAGCCTTTTCCTTCTTCCCGTCCATCTACTCCATACTCACCCTCATTTTCTCTCTTGGGCTGCGTGGGGGCCACGTTGCAAAATATCGAGCCTCACTAATGGGCTACCGAAGCTTCGGCGGGGCCAACGATTGTTTCTTACACTCTACGCCTGCCCGTTGCGATGAGCGTTTATACTCTCCAAGCCGTTTCCCGTGTCTTGTGCCTCGGGACTCATTACTCCCAAGCGCATTGCGTCCGACGCTCTTGGGACACATCCCGTGAGCCACCACAGTTGCTGCATCTGCTGCCTCACGTGTAGCATCCGATCGAGGAAGGAAGGAATTTCTCAGCAACGCTGTAAAGCTCTTCTCTCGCACTAAGATTGCTGAGGGAAAGCCACTGTCGTATTATTTTTTTTTCACTTACGCCCCCTCCGGTATCCACACACCTCCTTTTCGCTTATCCTTAGACAAACCATGTCCTTCCCTTCGACGCGCAACGTGGTGTCGGCGGACGCGAAAGATGGATGTGACCGCAACGGTGTGGGTGACACGCAGGTTTATCATATGAATAATTCTGCTACATATTGCTTCCTGTTTGGCTTGCCGACAGTGCTTTGGCCACGGAAGTCCGTGGAATCCCCTAAAAGGCACTCCACTGTTCCTGCAAGACAGGCCGTGGGTTCGATTCCCTGCCACTGCACGTAGACGCCAAATGTTTCCACTGGATGAACCGAATGTTTAGTCTGTGATAATCTATCCTGGATTGAAAGTTCCAGCTGGTCTGTTAGGGCCTCAGGGTGACCAGGCCAGATGCTCTGAACTAAGGGTCACGTCTAAGAAAACTGATTTATGATTTTCCATTACCATTCGTCCATTCGTTCATTATTCTCTCGATTTATTTCTGTCTGTGAGAAAGGAAGTTCGGCGACACTACGCAGTGATGAGCGATAGCTTGAAATTTCCCTGCACCTTCTGCAATCCGCGGATTACTGTATTACGGGAACTGAGATTGACCGACAGCAGCACGTGCATTACTAGCGGGTCCAATCACGCAATGAATTATTTCTCTGGGAGCGGAAAGCTCCACAAAAACAAACACTTCTTAGCCGGGTGACAGAGCTTATGTCACACTCATGAATTCCGAGCTTCTCAGTTTCATCGTCATTTCGCGGACGCGAAGCACGCTGTCCACATCGCCTCCTTTTCCACATACCCACATTGATCAGCTCAGTGGCTTGTTTTGCCACTTATCAGTTAGTATGTCAGCAGCTAGCGTCAATGATCATTTTCGGGCGTAAAGCGGATCACATGGCTATGACGTTATCGATCTTGCATCCACGAAGACACAAAGGCCTCACAGCGCTTAGTGCAGGCGACTGGGCTGTGACCCTATCGAGTTCCTGGTGGCCTTGTGCAGTTGATCGTCATGATGAATTACAGTAGCTCGTGCATCTAATTTAGACATTCTACAGCCATCAGCTGAACAATCTTTAAATGCACTTATTATCTTCCTTTATATCTCAGTTTCCTCTGTGTTTATCGTAGTAGCCAGGCAAATTTATCGATCCGTTTTTAGTCAAGAGTTCCGATAGTATTTCAAGGTTCATGGAAGCTCATGAAAATGAAGGGCTAAATGCCTTCTCAATTGACGTGACAGACCTGTACTCTTCCCTCCCCCATCCACTAATGCTAAAATGTGTTGGAAGTAGCGCTCTGTCCTCTCAGTCTATTCTTTCCTGTGTTCGTTTTTTCGCCTCGCGCTACATAAATTTCTTTCAAATGTTTCACCAACAAGCCCACAATGCCACTCTTGTCATCATAACTCTCTGATGTATCCTCAGTCTGTCACTGCAACATGAATGGGAATTGAGCAGCACCCTCTGCCTTGTATGTAGAACTTTTGCTACCTCCAAGGTTGTTTTAAGGCCTCACTGCTTTTCTTTCATTCTCAGAAATTCTCGGTCAATTGTAGTTTTCGCAATTTGAATTTTCCTTTATTGGTCTGGAACGCGGCGAGACCCAGATGGCTGACGAAACTAACAAATAGTAGAGTTCCTGAAAACAAGTTCAATCTTTTTTTCAAGTGGAACGAACACATTCGTAATTGGTACAGTCAACCGAAAACAACAACAACAATAAAGAACATCAATCTGGAGCCGCGAGATGCCATTTATTGCTCCTCCTTTTAGAATGTTATCTAAAGAATGTAAGAGCGGAAGATGTCCGATTGGCAGCGTCGTATCTGTGGAGCTACAGCTGATGAATTTTTTTTGTGTGCGTTTAGGAACTGAGAGCTGTAGACCGTAGCTAGCCAGAAAATGTAATGAAACATGTGAAGCTATGAGCGTAGCCGGTATGTTTGGATAAACTTCAATTCGCAAAGCACACCCATCGGTGGTATTCGAGTGTGTCACCACATCGTTATCTTCGTCAAGCGCGTTCCTATACCAGGCGTAAGATCGATATAGCCTGCCTTAATACTGACGTAATAAAGACTTCGATTTCGGAACTCATACGGAAGATGAACACAGAAAATGTGCTTCGAGAGCGTCTACATAATTGCAATCACAGTAATACGCAATCAATTTGTCTTGTTGTAGCTATGTGTCTCTCCATCAGGCTACTTGTGCTATTGCAGTTATTTCAAAAAGTTTTTTGCAAAATAACTTCTTTACTTAATCTTGCGCACTTAAAGGAACACTTCATGTTGTCCTAGCTCACAGCATCGAATATGATAGGTGATGCAAAGCTTGCATGTCAGCAACCTTAATTAGCCCGTAGGCGGAGTGGGCCACCGGCACGCTGCACACTAATAATGAGACGACAAAGAGCTCGCTCAGGTAAGACAGCCTGTGTTGTAGGCCCGTGGGCTTAGATTTGGGTGCACGTTGAAGAACCCCAGGTGGTCGTAATTTCCGGAGCCCTCCACTACGGCGTCTATCATAATCATATGGTGGTTTTGGTAGGTTAAACCCCACATATCAATCAGTTAGGTAAGACAACCTGAATTTCTCGCTTTTTTTTTTGCCATCTAAGCTGCACGGACCTTGTTGCGTTTATTTTCCGGAGTTCAGATCTCGCATTTCAACATAGGTGCAAAAAACTATTGTAATGACACCATAGGCTTAACCATAGACTTAGTGGGATTAAATAAACGAGGAGCCTTAAAAAAGTGACATCAGTTCAGTAAGCCGACAGCCCGCCGTATCTTGGCATCGGGCGAGCTGCACTCTTTTAATGAGGAGAACCGGAGGTCTTCTTTGTCCCCTTGTTACAAGCTTTTTCTTTTATTTGTTTTTTTAAAATTTGTAATCCAGCAAAGCCCACCAAAGCCCAGCAAAGCCCAGCGAACTTTTCTTTTTTTTCTCCAAGTTAGCCCCGGGAGAAGCCGCAACCACTTAGCCTGAAGCCCATTGGCTCAATTGATTCCGGGTGATTTGCGCTCCCTTCCACAAATCGTTTAATTTTTTTTCCACTGCGTTAAATTACAAAGAAAGAAGAGAATGAAACACTTTCCGTACTTCTGTGGAAACAGCATTATTCGTTCAATTTTCTCTCCTTTTGAGAATGCGTCATTCACGTTGTTACACTGTTGCGATTCATAGATTGCTCTCTCCCTCGCGTTTCACAAACGTGAGCTTGTTTGTTCGTGTTAACGTTTTGTCTTCTCACGTCATGTCGGAAGTTCAGCGTTTCTTGTCCCGTGCATATTCGTCACTGTTCTTTATTCTGTGGCTTATTCCCTTATGGAGCGAGATCGGGTCATGATGGCTTCGTCTTCGTTCTGAAGAGAAAACGACCTCCTTTATTTCGTTCAATGCCAGTGCATTCTTCTCAACGGGAGCCGTCGATCCGCCTTAGTTCAGGGAGTGATCGCGAGGCGACGCTGCACGACGGGTAGCGCAGCCGGCGTCACACGTGCTTCCGAGCGTTTTCCTCCCGGAGATGCGATAGACGTATATGCCACTCCGATACCATGCGTCTGTCTGGTCTGTTCCATCGTGCTCTTTCTTCATAGCTCGAAGCAATGCCACCACCTAGCAGGCACAGCGCATCCACTAGAGTCACATTGGCGCTTCCACCCTTGTCGTCCTCATAGCGCCACGAAAGACCCCGTTCTTTTACAGAGCTGGCGTGACCGCCAATACTGTGAACACGAGGAATGCAAAATGCCGCCCCACGGACCTGTACACAACTGAACAAAAAAGTACTTCATTTATTTCCGCCATGAGGCGCCTATTTAGGGGCCGCCCATCACCGCAAAACACACGCCAAGGCGTGTATTTGGGCGAGATGGGCGAGAGCAGGAAATAGGTAGAGGAGAGGGTGGTATTGGTATCTGGCTGGCATTGATAAAATAGAGGAGGTGTTGGGTGAGGGTTAATATTCCTCCATGAATATGAATATGAATTTTATGTACACAGTCGTTTTCTAGGATGAAGGCCTAAAGACAGACGAAACTGCCTGACCGAGGCCCCCTACCCTTACATTGTTCGATGGTGGAAAACCACGCATTCGCAGTGAAGCAATGCAAAAATGAAAATGCCTTAAAATGTATGCAGCAGGTAATCAAGTATACAAGAAGTAATATAGTTATTTATAAAACGTGAAATAATATTGCGCAAGAAGGAAATATGCATCGCTTAACGCTTTGTAAATAATTAGGAATGGTTGTTCCTTCTAATGTCTCTATGCAGAATGCTGTGTTTATGGGGTGTATTTACATGTTGTATTTTGAGAAGCCGCTTTTTTGTTTCGTAGATGCATCTATTAGCACTGTACACAAAAGCGGAAAAAAACCTTGTATGCACGCGTAGGCTTTAGAGAGCGTAGATAGCTTTAACGAGATACTCCTTCCGAATTTCATGTCATTTCCTCTTTAAATGAATGAACGAATTCGAGAAGAAACGTTTTGTAGTGACTTTCCTTTCACAGTAGAAGGTAGCCATTCAACTGTCTTTGTAGCTGCAGAGGTGGTGATGGCTGCCTTGGTCTCTGTTACAGAGGAAATAATAGGTACATGTTATGTTGACCGTTATGTCGTTAAAACTACAAAAACACAGTACGTCCTCTTTCATACATAAATGATGCGTTAGTCCTTTGGGATCTACGATAGCAAGGAAAAGAATATATATTGTCTTTCAGTTCATTCCATGAGTGCAACAGAATACGTCTTATTAATGTCCTTGCATGTCAGTAATGACACCATTATATCACTCACTACAGCCCGTACAACAAAACAATACACATAAAAGACAGTCATTTTGAAAACAAAAGTGTAGCGAGAAGCTTGATGGCTACTAAAAATAAAGCATTCTTCACGATGTATAAAAACGCAGAACGATGTAATAACCAGAAAGCAGTGTCTGTTGTTTTGCTTTTTTATCTGTGTGTTGAAAAAAAAAAGAACACATGTTTTCTGGAGCGATGATCAAGAAAAAAAAAGGAAGACAATTCGTGGTGAGAACAAACATGAAAGGACAGAAAAAATGTCTCCTGTCCGAGTAGAGGCCATTTAATTCTTTTGCTTGGAACTTGATTTGCTTGGTTACTTATCAATTATATCAATTTTTTTACGTTCAAGGGAGTCTCAAACTCTTCTATACGTCAAGAAAGTTGGCCAACTGTCATGCTTATGAGGTCTGTCATTTCGAATGAGAAGTACAACAAGCCAGAGACACAGTAAAGGCTTGAAAAGTGGCCTTTTCAGAAGCTTTTACAAAAAGAAAAAAACTTCCTTGAAGAAACTACAAGTTCCCTTGCACGGTACTCACTACACCATAATTATTCATAAATTTTGGGAAGTAGGGCAGGAAAAGAAACCCTTTTGGAGAAATGTTTGATAGAAAAGCGTGGAGTGTTGTCGAACATGTGCATCAAAAAGGAGACGCAGATAAAAAAACGGAAGGACAGGCAGGTTCGCAAGCTTTCTAGATAGGCAGCTGATAAAAGCTTGCCATAAATACTAAGTACCACACTTGTCATTCTTCTGAAGGATGGATGGATGGATGGATGGATGGATTTTAAAAAAAGAAGACGTCGGCACCAGCCGAATATTCGTTTTACGGCAGTTCTGTCACGAGGTGGCAGTTACATCTTTAACTCAAAGGAAAACTTTTATGAGTACACATGTCATTGCAGAGACTGCTGTCACTTGCAGTGCCACCTGTCACTTACGCTACTTGCTACCAAATTTGCCAAAATTGCGACACTGAAGATTTCGCTTGAGAAACTCAAATTTTCCCACGACGTACCAAATCAGTCACACATCTATTTATTTATTTATTTATTTATTTATTTATTTATTTATTTATTTATTTATTTATTTATTTATTTACTTGTTTGTTTCTTTTTTTCTTGTTTCTTCTTTCTTCGTCCTTTCTTTCACTTTTTCTTTTTTTTCTTTCTTTCTTTCTTCCTTTTTTTCTTTTCTTTCTTTCGTACTTTCTTTCGTTCATTCGTTCTTTCTTCCATACTTTCATTCATTCGTTCTTTCTTTCTTTCTTTCTTGCTTGCTTGCCTGCTTGCTTTCTACCTCTAGTATCACGTGCTGGAAATTGCAGACGAACTATCTCAGTGGCTCTGCCCTAATTGGTCGCGGGAACGGGCCATCTCCCGTATCTTAGCAGAGCAGTCACGTGCTCAGCGTTTGTTCCCAGCGACCGTAGCAAAAATCTGCCGGTCTCTTCGCTCTGGCCCACACGAATCCAAGTGATGCTGTGGCAGTGTCTTGGGACGAGGACATGCGTTTTTCTTCATCTTCATTTTCTCGTTTCATCCATTTAGTCTCCCTGAGTCATTTCGCATTCAGCGCCACCTACCGCTTGATCACGTGCATCGCGAACGCTTTCCTCCTAGGTGGTGCACTTCTGCCACCGGAAAGTAAGGGCTATTCCCGACGCATGTGCAGACGCTCGGTAAAGGTTACTTTGGCTTGGGCGATGAATGTGCGGGGACGGGGAAACAACAACCCCAGATCCCCTTCTGGTTGTGGCGGTGAGAAGATTGCTCCTCGTAGGAGGCAACTCACGTCTACTTCTGGCCGCAGAGCCAACTCGGGATGTTCGCTTTCCCTGCACTCCACCGCTGTCCTAGCCACGGTGGTTTTTAGATGGTCCGTTTTTCGTTGTGGGTGGAAGCCTAACTTTTCTGAGTTGCATGCTATCAGTGCAAAGAAACATCCCAACTGGAACACTTAGGGTATGTTTCTTCTGCGCCGTATTCTTGTCGTTGAGGCTGTTCTTAGCAGCGTAGCATGGAAGCAATGCAGAAAGTGTGCCAACTGCATCTTTTAGGTTGCAATTTTATAACCAGGATCTTATCTTCTCTAACCCTCGATTCTCTGCAATTGCAGAATGGAAGTGGGCGTGATTGCCTACCGTGTTTGGCTGTACAATAAAAGCAGTAAATTGTACTTGATGATGTTGACTAAACGAATTGTGCATATGGGCTATTTTTTGCAAGTTTGCAAGCTTTTTTATTTACAGGTGGGCCAGCAAATAGGGTTGGACCATATAAATTTGCAACGAGTGTTGCACAACATGCGCTGGTTATACGGAAAACACTTCAGCGTACAGACACATATTTCTCATGCGCCCATATTTCAGCATCATTTACTGTGAACATAAAGCTCGGCGATATTAGTCTGAAATGCCGGTTCTACACTTCACTTCTGAAGGCCTCTGAAATAATGGAAAAAAGTGGTTTTACACCAGTGCTACGAAAATATGCAGAAAATAGAGCTCCTCGAACGAGGCCTGAGAAACAAAAAACTAAACAAAAAAGAGAACAGGAACAGGTGGGACAACAATTTGCTTTGCTAAAGCTTTCCCATACAAAATCCCTGTTTTCACATGAAAAACACACGTATGGACACGGACAAAAATAAAAACGAACCGTGGACGAATTCTCCTAAGGCACGGTGCTTCTTTCACGGAGGACGGCAACAGTGCTTACAATGCCGTTACCTCCGAAAGTCGTTCGCAAATCAAGTTCACTTTAGACCACCAGCTGGCAACCTCCCCCATAAATTGCAAGCTATACAAAATGAGAGAGCAGAAAAGGGGAAGATGAGACAGGGTAGACGGAGAGGAGGTGGACAAAGCAACAAGCTTAGATTGCGAAAAGAAGGTCCACTGTTTGCGTCACGTTCACGTTTTTTTTTTCTTCGCCAAGATGCACCAGTTGCACTTGCAAAAAGGAATCGAACATCACTGAAAGCGACATAAAAAAGAATACCACGATGACCCTCACGCAAAAGCTTATTTACCACCTCCCCTTCATCTCGCGCAGCAATTCCCCTCCTTACCCACCTTCTCTTACCCTCCAGCTTTCTCTTGCCCTCATCTTCGCCCCCGGACTCCCACCAGCAGCGTTTTTACGAGGAAAAAAGATGTATGGAGAAAAAAATCCGCGCTGCAACAAACAAGACACAAGCGTATAGGCAAGCTGCTTCGCAACGCGAGCGTGGATATTGTCCAGTTATATACTATGGCTGCGAGGCTTCTGGGCGGGCTCGGGCGTCCGCCTCGTGAAATTGGACTTTGCTGACGCAGCTCCCTTCTGTGTGGCTCCTACGTTCTTCGCGATGCCGTAAAAGACAAACACGAGCTAAAAACAAACAAGCAAAAAGAGGTAAGAAAAATGGCGGGGGAAGCCGCTTGCTCGCGAGGTGCAATCGGAGTCTCATAAAACTCCCCGGGGTAGTCGGAAAGGTAGCAAACCAGAATCCCCAAACAGGCAAAGAAGGGCAGACGGTAGTTGTATGGAGAAGAAGATTCTGCTTCCTGGAGTATGCGCGACACGAGATACACATAAGTTAGGAAGCGTTGAATCGGGCGGCATCGAAACGACGTATGTAGAAGAATGATGGGTAAAATACAGGCTGCGTAGCTACGTGCTCCGCTTTAAATGACGTCAAACGACGATAGTCTTCGATTTAAGCGCTGCGTAAGATGCGTACGCCATCTGGCAGTAATGTTGGCAAGCGTGAGTTTGTACATAACGCGGAGCCACTGGCAGGTGGCAGCACTATGTCGTCAGCTGAGCGCTTTCTCGTGCGTAACGTCGCTTTTTTTCAGCGCAGGGTGAAAAGCACGTGATTCACGCAGGGCGTACAATGACGTATGGTCTTCAGAATTACGTATTTATGTATATTATATAGTAAAAGAGCGCACCACATGACGCTTACGTGTTAATAGTGCGCCTCATTTATGCATATTATTATTTTTTTGATTGTCATTGTTCAAAGTATGAACGGAACCACCACAGTAAGATGGCTGGGCATTAAAAAGTGCTTAATCTTTTGCTGGGTGGCTGACGGAATTGTTTTTCAGGAGAGACAGACAGACAGACAGACAGACAGACAGCGCAAAATTTCTGTGTGGATGTATTTCAAGACTATCGTCTTCAAAATTGTCTGTACGCATGATAGTGATGAAGACCGTCCTCTCTATCATTTTCTTACTGTGTGAGGAGGTTTATTAGCCGTTAAAGACAGCGACGAGACAGCGTCAAGAACCGTCCAGCGATCGGCACAGCAACGAACCGAAGCACGAGCCGAGAGAGCCAGGCGTTGGCGATGCTGCTCGCTGCAGGCACATCTTCTTCTTCACAATCGCCCCCGCTGAAAAAGGAGCCATCCTGGCGACTTAAGAAGTTTCAGGCAAAGGCTCATGGTACGGTTTCAGTCGGGAAACATGGACGATGTCACGTGCACGCCGGCGCATGTCGCCCGATCGGGAAACTGGTTCAATTAGGAAATGAACCGGAGAGGTTCTCTCCAAAACGGTGTAAGGCCCCTCGTATCGGGGGACAAGTTTCGAGGAGAGTCCCGGTGTTTGGTATGGGATGGCAAGCCACACAAGAGACCCTGGGGTATAGTTGGGATCCGGAAGAGAGGTGCTACAAGTTTCTTTCTGGCGTTGTTGTTCTTCCGAGGTGAACGCACGGGCGAGCTGGCGGCACTCTTCGGCTTGTCTAGCAGCATCGGAGATAGGTGGACACTCGGAAGCATCAGGACGGTAAGGAAGTAGGGTATCAATTGTATGGGAGGGCTCACGTCCGTAAAGAAGAAAGAAAGGTGAGAATCCCGTGGTGGATTGTATTGCGGTGTTATATGCGAACGTGACGTATGGGAGAACACGGTCCCAGTTGCTGTGATCAGATGCCACGTACATTGAGAGCATATCACTTAGCGTGCGGTTGAACCGTTCCGTTAGTCCGTTAGTCTGCGGGTGGTATGCTGTCGTTTTCTGATGAATGACGTGGCATTCCGAAAGCAGAGTTTTGACGACCTCGGAAAGAAAAGCACGGCCTCTGTCACTAAGGAGCTCTCGAGGTGCACCGTGTCGAAGGATAAAGCGTTGCAAAATGAAAGAGGCGACATCCTGAGCTGTAGCGCTCGGCAAAGCGGCTGTTTCGGCGTAGCGTGTCAGGTGGTCGACCGCCACTATAATCCACCGATTACCATCTGGTGTCAATGGAAGGGGACCGTAGAGGTCAACGCCGACGCGATCAAATGGCTTGGCAGGGCATGGAAGTGGCTGCAATGCGCCAGTCGCACGTCGCAGTGTTGATTTACGTCGCTGGCAGTCAGGACAGCACTGCACGAATTTACGTACAAAATTGTACATTCCGCGCCAGTAATAGCGATGGCGAAGGCGTTCATATGTTTTGAACACTCCGGCGTGGCCACATTGCGGATCGTCGTGAAGGGAGGCGCATACTTGCGATCGTAAAGTGCGTGGAATGACCAGCAACCACCGGCGGCCATCGGGAGCGTAGTTGCGTCGATGAAGAAGTTGATCGCGGATGGCGAAATGGAGAGCTTGACGTCGGAGGGATCGGGATACTGGAAGGTTGGGCGTGCCAGATAAATATTCGATAAGAGAGGCAATCCACGGGTCACGACGTTGTTCGGTGGCAATTGATTCAAGATTTAACGATGACAAGTACTGGAGGCACGTGTTTCCGCACGTCGGATCTGGTGGCAAAGGTGAGCGGGACAGGGCATCAGCGTCAGAGTGTTTGCGTCCGCAGCGGTATACGACGCGAATGTCGTACTCCTGGATGCGGAGTGCCCATCGCGCAAGGCGGCCAGAAGGGTCTTTCAATGTGGAGAGCCAGCAAAGCGCGTGGTGATCAGTTACTAGATCGAACGGGCGGCCGTATAAGTACGGCCGGAACTTTCCAAGCGCCCACACCAGAGCCAAACACTCTTTTTCTCTCACGCTGTAATTAGTTTCGGCTTTCGTCAGAGTGCGGCTAGCGTAGGCTACAACGTATTCTGAATAGCCGGGCTTTCGTTGAGCGAGGACCGCGCCTAGCCCGACGCCGCTGGCATCGGTGTGCACTTCGGTAGGAGCCGTCGGGTCGAAGTGGCGAAGAATAGGTGGGGAAGTAAGCAGACGGCGCAGAGTAGCGAAGGCAACGTCACATGCAGGGGACCAGGAGGTGAGGTTCACGTCACCGCGAAGAAGCTGGGTTAACGGTGACATGATAGATGCAAAATTGCGGACAAAGCGCCGGAAATAGGAGCATAGGCCTACAAAACTGCGAAGTTCTTTCATGGTCGTCGGCTTGGGAAATTCTGTGACTGCTCGAAGTTTTGCTGGGTCTGGTAATACGCCGTGCTTGGACACGATGTGGCCTAGGATGACGAGCTCGCGTGCAGCGAAGCGGCATTTTTTTAGGTTAAGCTGCAGACCAGCGTTGGTCAGACAACTCAAAACGTGCCTGAGGCGAAGGAGGTGCGTAGGAAAGTCATGGGAGAAAACCACGACATCGTCGAGGTAACACAGGCACATATTCCATTTGAGGCCACGTAGCGTATTATCCATAAGACGTTCAAACGTGGCAGGCGCGTTACAAAGCCCAAAGGGCATGACGTTAAATTCATATAGTCCGTCTGGTGTAATAAATGCCGTTTTTTGGCGATCGGCTTCTGCCATTGGGACCTGCCAGTAGCCAGACCGCAAATCTAGCGACGAGAAAAATTCCGCTCCGTGAAGGGTGTCAATGGCGTCATCAATGCGCGGCAAAGGATAGACGTCCTTGCGGGTTATCTTATTCAAACGACGATAGTCCACGCAAAATCGGATAGATCCGTCTTTCTTACTCACCAGGACGACGGGAGACGCCCAGGGACTGTGAGATGGTCGAATGACGTCCCTACGAAGCATATCTTCGACTTGATCGTTGATGACGCGGCGCTCTTCAGCGGAGACACGGTATGGTCTTTGACGCAGTGGCTGGTGTAGGCCGGTGTCAACATGATGTTTGACTTGTGATGTGCGGCCCAGTTGAGGTTGCGACACATCGAACGAACTCCTGAACTCATGGAGAAGATGCAGCAGGTCGGCATGTTCGGTGGGAGTGAGAGTGTCGGTGATGGCGCTGGAAAACGTATCATTGGACGACTCCCCGAGTGCTGACAGTGCTTTTGGGTGGTCGCAGTAGTCGTCCGGGACATCAAACAAAAACGAAGGGTCGAGATCCTGCACGCGGCCGAGACATTCCCCCGCAAGCAATGTGACAGGTGTGGAAAGCGGATTGCTTACAAACATGTTGCTTCTTCCGGCGGCAAGGTCAATTGTTGCGAAAGGCAGCGGCAAAGCTCGACGACATTTGAAGATATCGGAAGGCATAAAAAGAACTGTAGCGTCAGTGTAGGCGTTGCATGAAACGGGAACAAGGGCGAAATTTCCAGGCGGAATATCGGTATCTTCAAGAACGAGCAACTTCGGCGGCTGATGAGGAGCGTCCAGTAATGGGACATCACACAAGGGCGAAAACTCAACTTCGGCGCGTGCGCAGTCAATGACGGCATTATGGCGGGATAGGAAGTCCCACCCGAGGATGACGTCATGCGAACAGACAGGAAGAACAATAAACTCCACGATGTAAAGAATGCCTTCGATGGAGACTCTTGCAGTGCAGGCTGCGAGAGGCGTTACTTGCTGTGCGCTTGCGGTGTGAAGCGACAGTCCCGAAAGCGGCGTCGTTACTTTGCGTAATAAACGGCAGAGATTAGCGGCAATAACAGAAACAGCGGCGCCAGTGTCCACAAGGGCGAAAGTACAATAACCTTCAACAGTTACTGCGACCACGTTAGCAGGAGAGGAGCGAGGGCTTAGACAGTTCGAAAACGGCGCAGTTCTTGCCTCTTGAACTGCGTTGCTTAGTTTTCCTGGTCGGAGGGTCCGGGCCGGCGACGCATGGGGGAGGGCGATCGCCGACGAGGAGAGGGTGCGCGTTGCGGCTGGAAGTCTAGGTGGTCAGTAGGCGCATAGCGAGGTGGCGAGACCGGCCCGTATTGGGCGAAGGGTTGGCTGCCGGGATGCGACGACCGGGCATAGTTGCCGAACGTCTGAGGTCGACGGCGGCAGTAGCGAGCAACGTGTCCGGGAGTGAAGCAAGCGTAGCAAATCGGTCGGTTATCGGGCGTCCTCCAGGGATTGGCGACTGGTGCTGCCGCCCAAGGTGCAGTATAAGCAGCCGGGTGTGCGGGCTGTGAGCGCGTGGTGTAGGGTGGTTGCGGGAGCCTACGTACAGCGTCTGCATATGTGAGCGGCGCGGCTACGGGCTGCATCTCTTGCGAAAAGGCGACAGGCGGAGCCACAGGCTGCGTTGCATAGGTTAGGGGCGCGGCCACAGGCTGAACGGCTGGCGGATAGGCGACAGGAGCGCCTACCGGCTGTGCGACACCCGGGCAGTGACCACGGCTTGATAGAGGTGGCTCGTAGTGCGCACGAGGAACAGCTTGTGCAACCTCTTCCGATATAGCCGTGCGAAGCGGTTCAGGTAGACGGGTGGTGGTCTCGTGAGTAAAGGGCACTAGGGAAAGTTGGCGGGCGACTTCCTCACGGACGAAGACTCGGACTTGCTGAAGCAATGGTGAATTGTCGGGCATTGAGTCGAAGCTGGACAGCGACTCACCACCAGGCTGAGGTTGCCTAGTCAGAGTGCGTTGCTTTTTCAACTCGTCGTAGCTCTGACACAAGCTGACGACTTCAGAAACTGTGCTTGGATTCCTTGCCAAAAGCATTTGAAATGCGCCGTCGTCGATGCCCTTCAGTATGTTTTTGACCTTGTCAGATTCGGGCATGGTGTCTGTCACACCTGTCCCGTTAATTAGGGAGGCGATCGCCGGGCTAATTCCAAGAGCCGAAGTATCGGCCCCCCGAACCGCACCACGAAAGCGTGGACAATTTAGAAGTGGTCCTTATTGGTGCGCCAGCGGACGCCGGCTGTGGCCCAAAGAACAAGACAGAGCCGAGAGTTGATAAACAAACAAAATTATATTCTCATTAACGGCAGATCAAAACACAATACACACGTATGCACACTCCACAATAGTTACATACAATACGTCACCAAACAGACAATGTACTACACAGTACAATCAACCACACTTGAAACAACGGACACAGACAACAATACGCACTACAATGCAGTCGCATGCATTGAACAACCAAGACACTTAAAGACTAAAGAGATATAAAACCTATTCAGTCCAAAGTCCTTGGAACAAAAGTCTGAATGATACTCTTCCGAGAATCACTCACTCAAAGTCCAGCGTTGTTGTCGTTCCGCAGCTCTCGAAGTTCTTTCCCAGGAAACCTCGCGTCCTCAAATGGCCACTCTCCAAGCTTCAAACTTCTTCGCCGGAAATCCGTCGGCTTCACACACGCAGCTGTTGCCCGCGTCTTCGCTCGATAGCGGTAAACCCACGCTCTTGCCTGTAGCTCGAGCCGTCCCTACGGACCAAAAACTTCGCCGACTACACGGCGGACTCTCTACGCACTCTGGCGCTCACTTCCGTCTCCTCCTGTTCTGTCACTACGGGCAGAACCTTCGCCGACTACACGGCGGAATTCCTACGCGCTCTGGCGTTAACTTCCGTCACCTCCTGCTTTCTCGTCTCGGCCGCTCGATTAAATACCTTCCGCGCCACTTTCCAGACATTTCTCGTCCTTTCGTCGGCGCGATACGCAGCGAAGGCTGGAGAGAGGCGAGACGGTTTGTCAGCCCTCCGCGTCGGGTGACTCAGCTCGGCGTAGCCACGCCTCCTTCGTTCTGGAAGTTTCTAGCGCTTGCCCGGCCGCCGCTGTGGGGTGAGGAGGTTCGTCTGCGAAGCCGTGCTTCTGCGGGGAGAGCGCGCGCCCGGGAGCCTTGGATGTTTGCTTTCTTTTTTTTTTCTTTTTACCTCGCGGCGTTTCTACCGCCCGTTGTCGCAAGGATTTGGCGGCGCGCTCTCTTTTTAGCGCTCGTTCTGTGACACTGCCCCCCACTTTAAGAATATTATCTCATAATATTCAAAACCACACAAACGAGCGCGAACAGTCACCACACATTCTCACAGACTGTAACACAATCCGTCGCTCATGACACTTCACATTCACAATATATCACTCAATACAATCGTACATTGTAGTTCAATTCCACAACACATGAAATATAGCCACAGGTATATGCCCACAACACTTCATCACACATTCTAAACAATACAAACGTACAAAGTTCTCTCATTACAACAATTATACAACACTATACATCACATCACGGCACAACACTTCGACACTTGTGACACAGGATAACACAACATTAACAGAACATATGGCACTCAACACTGCCAAACACATTCTGCTTTGACCTCAGCACTTATCCTGCGTACTTCGAGCAGCGCTTGCGCCCCTTTTTGCGGTGCTCGCTCGATCTCTTCTTGTGTTTCCACGTTCCTTTTCGGCGAGCCCTTTCCAACGACGATATCTGAGGCGTCGTCTCAGCCATCGTTGTCTCTTCCGACACCGTTAATGCGTCATTACATTCGACGGGTCCTGTCTGTTTATTTACCCGCTTGATAATGCCTCTACATTTTGCCCGGCTGGCCAATTCCGTCTCCTTTACACTGTCGGTCGGTTGAGGTCGTGCCGACGTAAGTCCGGTTGCTCGGCCCGTGAACTTATTCGACACGATCGACTTCTCACTCACTGTCTCTTGCGCCGCGGCCTCCCCTTGGGCTCTGGTGAGATCCGTCACGGGATGTTCCTCCACTGTATCTCGCGGCCGCTGTGTTGGCGAGGGCTCTATCTTCGGGTCTTCTCCCAAACATTCTGGATCACTTGGCCCTCGCGCCCCGTCGATGTTTCCGATGACAAGGTCATACAGGGGGGTCGTCATGCATAACGCAGTAACCTTCCCGCTGAAGTACGGGGTTTCAACCTCAATTTCTGCTTCGGGAAGCATCCGGACCGTACGGTCAATTAGGCAAACCGGTTTCGTTCTGCCTGTCAACTCTCTTTCCCGTACCAAATTTCTCCTCACGATAACCGTGGAGCTACCGGTGTCTCTTAGAACCGTAATCTTCTTGCCTGCAATCTTTCCAGGAAGCGTCGGCATTCCCTTCGTAACACCGGTTGGCTGTTTTGACATTACAGCCCCCACAATAGGAATTTTCTCCCCATTCTTCAACTCTACGAATCCATCGGTGACGGCATTATTATCAGATTTCGGTGCCGCTTGCACACAAGATACCTGGTGAGTTTGACTCACTCCGTTCCGACAAGCGTCTGCTTTGTGCCCAGTCTGACCACACTTAAAACATTTTACAACCGTAGGGCTCGTAAAGATCGTTCGACAGTTTTTCGCGCGATGGCCCCCTCGGTTACACAGAAAACATCGCTGCATGCTCTCTGGTGCACGCTTCTTTTCTTCAGTAGCCAATTTCTTCGAATCCTCGGGACAATCCTTCTTGACCTTGGCCAAATTAGTTCCTCCTTGCGCTTCTAAGAATTGATCAGCCAATTCAAGCATTCCTTCAAATGACTCCGCCTTCCTCTCTTTCAAATACAGCGACAGGCTTGGGTGGCAACTAGTAAGAAATTGTTCTTTAATTAACAGCTCTCTAAGCTCATCGTACTCCTGTGCTGTCCCTGAAAGTTCAATCCATCTGTCGAAATAATGGCAAAGTTGGGCGGCATACTGCGTAGCCGTCTCACCATCAGCTGGCTTTCCTGTCCGAAATCTGTCCCGGAATCCTTCCACAGTGAATCTAAATCGCTTCAACAAAGCCGCTTTCACCTTTGCGTAGTTGGCTGCATCGGTCGGCGTCAGCCTACCGTACACACTGAGCGCTTCACCACTCAAGCAGGTACTCAAAGCAGTTGCCCATTGCTGTTCCGGCCAATTCTGGCTCCTCGCAATCGTCTCAAATCTGTGGAGGTACGCGTCTAGGTCGTCCTTCCTTTCATCAAACGCTACGAGCAGCTTGCTTGGGTTCAAGCGGAAGCCGTGATCCTCTCGTTCGCTGCTTTCAACTCTAGCTTGGACCGGAGTTTCACTTCGCTGTTGCAAACGGAGCCGCTCGAGTTCTATCTCGTGCTGTCGCTGTCGTTCCCTTTCCTCTCTTTCTTCTTTCGCCCTCTCAGCTGCTAGTCTTTCTTTCTCCAGCTCCGCTTCTTTTTCCGCTTTGGCTCTTTCGACCGCCAACCTCTCTTTTTCCAGCTCGGCTGCTTTTTCTTCTTTTTCCCTCTGGGTGACCCACTTCCGTAGTTCGGCGCCAGAAAGACCCATCTTTTCACCAAGAGCAACTAACTTTTCGAGATCCATGGTGTCTCGCAAATAAAACCTTGCCACGTGCAAAAAGTATCTGCCTAGATCAGTCTATCGGAGCACTCCCCTGCACTCGTTAACGAGAACACTGAACAACACACAAAATCCTTCCGATAGCACTATCAACAACTCGAGGCTCTTTCTCACTACTTTGGACACACTGTGCACCAAAAGGTCCTGTTTCGCGGACGCCAGATTAATTGTCACACCTGTCCCGTTAATTAGGGAGGCGATCGCCGGGCTAATTCCAAGAGCCGAAGTATCGGCCCCCCGAACCGCACCACGAAAGCGTGGACAATTTAGAAGTGGTCCTTATTGGTGCGCCAGCGGACGCCGGCTGTGGCCCAAAGAACAAGACAGAGCCGAGAGTTGATAAACAAACAAAATTATATTCTCATTAACGGCAGATCAAAACACAATACACACGTATGCACACTCCACAATAGTTACATACAATACGTCACCAAACAGACAATGTACTACACAGTACAATCAACCACACTTGAAACAACGGACACAGACAACAATACGCACTACAATGCAGTCGCATGCATTGAACAACCAAGACACTTAAAGACTAAAGAGATATAAAACCTATTCAGTCCAAAGTCCTTGGAACAAAAGTCTGAATGATACTCTTGCGAGAATCACTCACTCAAAGTCCAGCGTTGTTGTCGTTCCGCAGCTCTCGAAGTTCTTTCCCAGGAAACCTCGCGTCCTCAAATGGCCACTCTCCAAGCTTCAAACTTCTTCGCCGGAAATCCGTCGGCTTCACACACGCAGCTGTTGCCCGCGTCTTCGCTCGATAGCGGTAAACCCACGCTCTTGCCTGTAGCTCGAGCCGTCCCTACGGACCAAAAACTTCGCCGACTACACGGCGGACTCTCTACGCACTCTGGCGCTCACTTCCGTCTCCTCCTGTTCTGTCACTACGGGCAGAACCTTCGCCGACTACACGGCGGAATTCCTACGCGCTCTGGCGTTAACTTCCGTCACCTCCTGCTTTCTCGTCTCGGCCGCTCGATTAAATACCTTCCGCGCCACTTTCCAGACATTTCTCGTCCTTTCGTCGGCGCGATACGCAGCGAAGGCTGGAGAGAGGCGAGACGGTTTGTCAGCCCTCCGCGTCGGGTGACTCAGCTCGGCGTAGCCACGCCTCCTTCGTTCTGGAAGTTTCTAGCGCTTGCCCGGCCGCCGCTGTGGGGTGAGGAGGTTCGTCTGCGAAGCCGTGCTTCTGCGGGGAGAGCGCGCGCCCGGGAGCCTTGGATGTTTGCTTTCTTTTTTTTTCTTTTTACCTCGCGGCGTTTCTACCGCCCGTTGTCGCAAGGATTTGGCGGCGCGCTCTCTTTTTAGCGCTCGTTCTGTGACAGTGTCATTCACACGTCGACAAAGGTCGACGACGTCCTCAATATAACTGGTAAAGGTCTCGCCAGTCTGCTGAGAGCGGACGCGCAAGCGCTGTTCTGCCCTCTGCTTGCGGACAGCCGGCCGACCGAACACTTCAGCACATGACGTCTTGAAGACGCTCCATGTGGGGATGTTGTGTTTGTGGTTATTGAACCACAATTCAGCGACGCCAGTGAGATAAAATATCACGTGGCCCAGCTTGTCGGCTTCATCCCACTTATTGTTGGCGCTCACCAGTTCATAGTGCTCGAGCTAGTCTTCGACGTCGGTCCCATCCGCACCGCTGAAGACCTTCGGCTCCCGTAGTTTAGGATGGCCAGGGCAGTTGAACTGGAGCGAAGGCGTCGATGTAGTGGCGTTGGCAGTCATGACAGGTGGTAGCGTGCGGCTTCGCAGCTCCAGGGTGTAGCAACGGGGATCAACAGCACCTTCCACCAAATGTGAGGAGGTTTATTAGCCGTTAAAGACAGCGACGAGACAGCGTCAAGAACCGTCCAGCGATCGGCACAGCAACGAACCGAAGCACGAGCCGAGAGAGCCAGGCGTTGGCGATGCTGCTCGCTGCAGGCACATCTTCTTCTTCACAACTGGGAAAAAAGGGGGACGCAGGTATCCGTTATGGCCATCCTTCGAGTGCTTGCTCGCTTGTTCGCCACGCGTCCAGTCTATGGTCTCCCATCCTTCTCATGGCCTGCATCCAGCGGGGCGACTGGCTGCCAAGCTGTAGCCGCACCGCGAGCTCACTGGAGAACTCCGAACTGGCTGTCTCGGCCCATTGGTGGATGGAACATCCTTGACGTGAAATCAATGAAGGGACACAAGGAAGGTGGATGCTCCTTTCTGGAATCGAATCGGATCAGCACAGAAAAAAAAATCACTGCATATCCACGGGGTGAATGAGGATGAGTGGAGCGAAACGCCCGTCCGTCCGTACATGCGTTCATGCATCCGATTGCGTTCGAGTATGCAGACGGCGTGGGGGTAACACCGACGAGACACGAGCCAAGGGAGCCGAGCAACAGCATCTTCAACGCACCCGCCCTTCTGCATCGCCCATGTTTCACTGACCATCCACTGCGTACGGCGTCTATCTAGGAGACTGAGAGAGGCACTCGTTGTTCGCGTACCCAGGCACAGCCTGCGCAGCAGGCAATTTTAGAGTAGTGGTAAAGCGCCATCAAGAATATCCTGACTCAACTGTAGTTTGTTTGTACTTTTATGAGACAGCGTCGTCTACTATACTATTCGGGATATACTACGATCTTTTCTTTCTCGCCTCTTTTTCTCTCGGACACTCGTGACGCATTACAAGGTTAGACTAAGAGGAGCTTTGCTCCTAAAATGTCGAAGGGTGCAGTGTTAAATGTGTGTATGCTATAGCATATACATATATGAGCTCTGAAGAATCAGCCGGGAGTTGGCTCTTCGCCCTATTCATCAGATCACGCGTCGGAAAACACCGCGTGAATATTTATGGAGCACCTCAAACGATCGCGTAAGGAATATATCAAATGTGGACAATTCAATGAGAGAGCGGTGGGTTTTCATAGATTGTCGCTTCACGAAAGATGCACTTTCGCGCCGAAATTTAAAGTAAACTACAACCTTTAACATCACAATCACAAGCTAATAATTTCAATTGCCACCAAAGCCACTCACCTATACCATTCCTTCTATATGTTCCCCACTTCCTGCAATGAAGTAACCGGCCTAATTCGGAATATAAAAACCACAATCATCAGCATATAGGACAATAGTCTATCCTCGATAAAGCTGTTTTCTCTGTCTGTGTCTTATATTTTCACAGATAATATTATTCTAATTTTTTAAATGGGGACAGTCCGTCTATAATCAAACGTGCCTAAGTTTCACCAATATTTAAAAAAGAATATTGTTTATTGGTGAAGAACTACTGACGCACATGTTGTCTTCAATTCTTCTGAAAAGTAATCTCCGAAAGAATGTTGAAACGCACTGCATGTATTACGCCGATAAGTTTAGCATTATTACTCAATATGAGTTTTGTTTTCTTGCAGGGTTATTACATTTTGTAAGTTTCCTGAGAAGGTGATTGTTAAACATGTTCGCTGAATCAGTTTTTGTTGACCTAGCTAAACCATTTGATTCTAATAATCATCAGACACTCCTTTTAAAACGAAATACAGTTACGATATCTACTCTTTTTTTGTCCTTGATTTGTGGTTATCTCTTTAATAGAAACGTACGTATTCGTATTTACGTGACTGCATAAAAAAACATACAACAAATGAACGCCTAGCACGGGTGTACCACGACGGTTCCTTTTTCGGCCCACTTTTTCTTTTGAACTCATAGTAACGGCTCGCCATATTTTCATCATGTGCTCCAAATGTTTGCTGTACTATAGTGATACAACGATGTCTAGCTCCGAAGAGCATATATCGCCTAATAGATAAGCGAAGTACTCGTTTTCGAAAAATATTGCACTGGAACAATTTGAAGCTTACAATTTAGACCTGAAATCCAATTCGGAGTCTTTTCACTCTATAAACAATCACCAGTAGCCGTTCTTACAGTTTGTATTCCAAGACGATTCATCCATGCTAGCTATGACTTTCTTTACTTAGGTGTCAGGCTTGATAAAAACTTAAAATTCTATACCTATATTTTGAAGGGTAAAAAAGCTAACTTATGGTGTAAACACGCTGAATTGATATCGCTGCTTTCTTTCGCGTTGAATTTTCTTGTCACTGGACACTGACTTCGTGTGGCAACTACATCAGACGTACTAGGAGTAATGGTTACAAAACTCAGCTTTCACATTTAAGGGCTGTTGAGAATAGAGCTGTTTTAATGGTAACTTCGAGCACGTGTGACACCGATTTAAACAATTATTCATTGCTTATTATGCTCTTGCCCTGCATGATATATTTAAATTACTTAGCAATTTGTTTATTCGAGCACAACAATAACTGATTCTCCATTTTCGTTATCCCGTCTTCATCGCTTATTGACCCGAATAGTAAGTACATTTATTTTACGGAAAAACTTCATCTCGGAGAAAATTCGCACTTTCAAATAAACCTTTCATTTCACGCTTTATATATAGTATATATTGCCGTATTTTTCAATATCATTGACAATAGGTCTCTTTTAAAAGAATTTAAAAATTTCTTAGCTAATATAGTATTACACGAAATGAGTTTTACACAGTCGCCGTAGCATACTCTCGCGTTTTTGTTAACGTATACAGCGCAAACCATTTCTTTTCACTATTTTTAATTACATAAGATGCTTTCTTGCTTTTTGTATATTACACTTGAAGTCTACATCATCTCTTATTCTAAAATGGAGACCATGGTAACAGTTTTGCTTACTTTCTGTCGATAGTATAAGTTTAGTTTTCATGTTTGTCATTGACTGTATATAAGTTTCAATTTCCTCTCTGACTTCGGGATTTTCTTCTGTATACTGAGATGTAGCAACTTGATTTTACGGTAATCAAATTCTATTCGGACTCGTTCTGACTCTGCTAGAACTATTCGACGTTACTGACGTCTTGTTACATCTCCTCTAAGCGCCATCGACTGCATGGCCTTTACAGCAAGACGACGAACAACGATTTCCGAAAACAACCATGATCTCGGCATGGTCTGCTGCGCGCCCTCGAGGACAGACGGTCGACGTGACTGCCAGAACAATAGGCATCCACACTGTGAAAAACAGACGACGAGTGTGTTCCAAACTTTCCTTGCACCACCATTGGACGACGCAAACGAGTATAATCACGCAGTACGAATCCACACGGTGCACCGTATTAGCAGGGGACAGCATGTAGCCTTTCTTTCGGGTGACCGCTTCCCGGTTTCCCCGAGAGTGAAGATTTAATGCGACCGTGATTGGTGGCGGGACCCCCTTCTGTTCCTTCGGTCGCGGCAGGCGTCGTCTTTTTCGCTACAACTACGCCGATGGCAACACGCCGTCTATACTGACTTTTGATGGCTGTTTAGCCTCCTCAGACTACCCGCGGGAACGAGCCAAAGACAGCGCGCTTTCCCACTTTCTGTCTCGGCTTCGATGTCGGCTTCGGTCTGTAGACGACGTGAAATGAAGGCTTTGTGCTTTAGTTTCTTGATTTTCTTCTTCTTCATTTTTCTCTGAATTAGAAGCGGTGCATGGGATTGGCCGGAGACACGGTATGACGCAAGAAATGCGCCCTGCTCCCGCGATTCCTCTCTGTATACTCATTTTTTCCTCACAGCTCCGGCTTAATACTCGCGTGCCGTTCTAGAACCGCGAACACAGTGACCATGTAACATCACTACAATCAAACAGTCCTGCGAATGTTTCTTGTGGTAATCTTATAGTCACGTCACTGAAAGCGTGTCACTTTTGTTACGTGGTCATTGGTATAATGTTTTGAAAGTGCGTTTTGTGTTCTCGGTAATTCTTTGCGTCTTGTGTCTTTCCCTGTGCATTTAAAACCATAGAAAACATGAAATGATTGATTGATAAGTGGGGTTTAACGTCCCAAAACCAACATGCGGTTATGAGAGATGCCGTAGTGGAGGTCTCCGGAAATTTGGACCACCTGGGGTTATTTAACGTCGACTCAAATGTGAGCACACGGGCCTACAACATTTCCGCCTCCATCGGAAAGGCAGCCGCCACAGCCGGGATTTATCCCGCGACCTGCGGGTCAGCAGCCGAGTACCTTGACCACTAGACCACCACGGCGGGGGAGAAAACGTGAGAGATGTGCAAGTAATGTTACCGCGCTTTACCTGCCTGAATTCATGCTTGAATACTGGGCAGTCATGCACTCTTAAAATGCACTGTGTTCGCTTATCTTGTGTTCCTGAGTGTAGCATATCTCACACTTTTATTAGCTTCTTTTGTATTGTATGTTTTGATTGATAGACGACAAAGAATAGCCAACGCCGAAGAGAAAGCTCCAGTCTCTGATATTAATTCTTGAATAAATAAAAAAATAAAAAAATGACTGCTAAATTTAGTGAAAGAACGTCGCAACATCTTAAGGAGCAGTGAGCAATAAATATTTTAATTCGAGAACAGCGTCATAACAGCCATGTTCGCTGCGTAAATCCATTGCGAAATCCACAGTCAAGCAGCGCGGCCACGATTGCGGTGACTGAGATCGATAAAAGCAATAACCGATCGATAGCATGGAACTGTCTGAAGAGTGGCCATGTATTTCTAGTATTCCTGAATTTATTTGAGCTAGAGCTTCACGTGTAATAGAAAAAAAAGTGTGATATAAAACTAAGAGCGACGGCAGCTGAAACTACTTAGCGTGTAATGAAGTTGTTAAATGGTACTAGTTGCTACAGATAAGTATAAAACAGTTGGAGTGTTTTTACGGACAGGTTATACTAAACCCATCCACAAAACTGGCATGCGTTTCTTGCAATAGATCAATGCGCAGCCAGGGATTACAAGAGCTGGGCCTTGGGTCGACTACCATATTTGTCGGCTAAAACGTATGCCAGAAAATCGCAAAGAATCCTAAACAGGGTTCTATAAGTTTTATTCTTCTACAAAGGCTAAACTACGGGAAACTGCACAAAGACCTGCCACATTTGACTGAGACACACACAGATACGCTCAAGCGGGGTCACAAACATTTCCGCCCAAAAGTCAATCTTCGTTTTGTTATCGCAGTATTATTTACCGTTTTACCGCCTTTGTTAAAAGAAATTGATGAGTTTTGAAATAACGGCTTGTTTTTCTGAAGCTTTTATTAGAATTCATCGTCTATAGTGGCCCGTTGAAAAAATAGTACAAATTCAGACATAGGGCAAAATAACCCATTATTAGAAGTAACAATTCAAGGTCTTAAATCAGCATCTGAACCCGAGATGAATGGTACTATCTCTCCAGCCAGCCACGTCTTTATGAGACAGACTAGGAATCTGCGCAAGGCTCTCCTTGAACCACTTTTTGATTTTAAATTGTTTTCATGACTGCTCAAAAAGAAAAAAAACAGCATAAGTTTGCGTCATGTCATTCAAAAACATGCTGGCCAGAATTGTTCAGCATATTATTATTTCATTGCTGCTGCCCCTTTTTATATTCTTTGTGTCTGTCCCCCTGATGTTTTCGTTTATCCTTTTCTACTCCCTCACTGGTGCTCATAATTACCTGCTGTTGTGACTTCCTGCCCAACAGGCTATTTAAATGACAAAAAAAAAAAAGAAACGCTCTTCATTAGAATCGCGTCTCTTGTGTTTTTTTTTTCTTTTTTCGCTTCCTTTTCTTTGCTTACGTTATCTTCTTCATTACCTTTCCAGCTCTCTATACAATACAAATGCCTCCAACGGAGTCCGAAGGAAATTTAGTTGCCAAATGCATCCCTGCTTCTATCCCCTTATGCGTGTTCATTGCTGAAACATTGTCAAGTCAACGTTCTCTGACCATCCATTCTTCTTTAAACTTCCTCGCACCTTTCGCAATGCTTACCTCGTTCACCTTACGTGGCTTATTATTTTTGTCCTTTTCTGCCGCCTTTCTCACCAGTGCATTGCTCTAGTATTAGTGACAGCTTGTACATAAATAATATTGGACAGCCATAATATTACTTCTTGTGACAACTTCATTCGATATTAAGTGCTATCTTGATGTGCTTCAATGCGGCCCACGTATGAGCCAGTCCTTCCCATTATCATTGTCGTGGGCACTCTGAAAGAAGGCGCAAATGCTGCTTCCAAAGACAGCCTCGGTGCCGGGTGCTGTCAACTCTGTAACGGACGCTCTAGCCGTCAACATTCAACTTTTACTTACGTGAAAAGTTTGTTGTTTATTTTTGTTTCCTTGTTTTCTTGTGGTCAAAGCGCTCCATAATAGTTTATCATGAGCCCAGTAATTTGTCTCTGTTGATACTCCCTTCGTTAGCGGCCACTCAGATGTAAATAGAGAAGATTTTTAACGCGATATCATTGAAGAGAATGGAAAGTTGGGCTAGTTTAATATGCATGGTATAACTGTCCTCTCTTGTCCTCTTTTCCTTTCTGTTCATTCGTGCACTTGAACTGACAGTTATATAATTAAAGAAGTCGCTTCACAGAAATTCTGGCGTTGGTGGTGGCACCGATATCGGCGTCGATGGTTATGAGTGATGAATGATCATCTTATGCGTGACCAAAAACTTGAAAACGATGCTAATAAAATAAATTGTAAAGAATTCTTAGTGGGAACATAATCTTGTTCTTCTTTTTATTGTTCTTGTTCTTGTTGTTTGTGTTCTTGTTCTTGTCCACCTTCTTCTTGTTCTTGTTGTCGTTCTTGACCTTTTTCTTCTTCTCATTTAGTAAAGTAACGCTCTTTCGAATCACTCAATTAAAAAGTGATCCTATTATGCACACCCCTTGATCATACAGTCAGTCACCCAACCACTTTGTTCCCTATGGGCATTCAATAACTTAGCACCACCACCATTGCTCATCAGCTCAAAAAGAGGTTAAATCAATTTGATGCTTATTTATCTCTACAGAGCTATGTGGCCGCATTTAGTTATTGGATAGCGCCACCGCCACGTACGTGTCAGCAATGTTACTTTACATTTCATTTTTCACAGCGCAAGCTGTATATTGCTGGGCGAAACGAAAAATCATTCGTCACAAGAAACGATAACGGTCTTTATTGTAACAAAACGGATAGTGAGACGAATTAGTGCGTTGTCAGTTGTGCCTTTTTCTGCGTTGCACCCAAACATGGACTCCACCAGGAGCGTGTTTAGTGACGCAGTTTTCGGCGTCGTACCTATGCGCAGGTACCGTTGCCTGCGAAGTCAGGGACGTGGTTCCCCCCTTTGACGCCTTGCCGCCGAGTCCGCATGCAGAAGTATCAGTTTGACAACATACACATGAGGAGGGTGCGGATCATACGAGCACTCGAACTTCAGATCACTTTTTGGAAGAACCACACCAACAGCCGATTCGTGAGATAATTCTTGTTCTATGGGCTGATGCCGCAATCCCCGCACAACAACAGGCCGGAGTGACAAAGCCCAAGCAGCAACCGCACATCGAGGATCTGGCAGCCTTCCAAGCTGAATGTAAGCGACAACGGCGAGCGGAGGAAGTGGCGATGCAGGCAGAGCAGGGTTCATGCGGTAGTGGCCGGAACGCGTTCGAAGAGGTTAACTCCCGCTTTCGGTGGGAGGTTCTTTAGCGATGCATTGGCTTCCGCTTCAACGTCTGAAACTGTCTCTGGCTTCAAGTTTTTTCCTTCCTTCATCTTTCGTATTTATGCTTCCCCCTTAGATTCCCTCAGCATAAGGTAGCCAACCCGAGATGTGCATAGTTAACCTTGTTCTCTCTTTTTTATTTTTTTCTACCTTTAAACCACTAAGCCTATCACTCGGTCAGTCAATATCTTACACTCTCACTCACGTCATTCTCTTATTTACCCTTTCACTGTCTTACCACTTGTGCGAGCTTCAGTTTCTGGCGTAACAATATTCTCCGTCGTGGTGCATCGAATAAGATCCAACACATCGCTTTGCAGGATGTGTAAAGAAGTCTACCAGAGCGACCGGGACACCCATTCATGCCATCACGGAAGATGCCCTGTGGGTGACATTTCACCGGAGAGTGTCCGGATCAAAAAGTCGTCTTGTTCATTTGTTTCTAAAAATTTTCTCGCCAACCTCACCCGAATGCCTCCCACTTTCCTCTCTTCACAACCTCTCTCTTTTCACAATCGCAACGGTTCTCCTTTCACAATTTAATACCAATTACGACTTTCACAGTCCTAGTTGGTTTTCTCTACGTATTTGGCATTGTATTTTATGATTTCATTCTCTTCACATTATCTCTCTGCTTCTTTCCTTTGACGTTTCGAATACTTCTCAGTTTGCTCACAATGCTTTACTTTGACTTTGTCAATTTCCTTCAACAGTGCCGAGAAAAAAACATTCAGAAAAGTTTCCCGGCAATCAGAAATAAGACCCGACTGTTGCTCGCCGCTCTAAATTGTGTCGTTTGTCAGTGGCGGCGAGTCCGAGAGGAGGGCTTAGGACAAGGGCAATAAGTCGATTCAAAGCGTAATTGTTCTTGACCAGTTGAGAGGTGTACGTTTTCACTGGACCACAAGAAGTTCTACGTTTTCCTTCTTCCTTCCTTCACTGTTTTATTTAACTTCGTTGCGTGGTCACATATGACGCGATATTCACGTTCAGACATTGACATCTACAAATATAACGGCATGCCCAGGTCTTCCTCCGTGAAAGTTGTTTTATCTAGCTTGTGCAGCCGTCGCTGCCATCATTGACGTCGTCGTAGTGGTAGTAGCCGTATAATAGTCATTGTAGTTAAAGTAGTCACGCTATTCTAATAGTACACTGTCACCTAGTAGTTGTCATCATGATGCTCACGTGATAAGAAGAGGCAGATAATCAAAGAATAAAACACTAATGCTTATGACTTTACTGATGATGTTCATGAAACTTTTGTCACGCAAAGAATACGGAATGATGATTCTGCTGCTGACTTTTGTACTAAAAGTAGCAAAAGTCATCATGAAGCTTGAAATGCAGATTATGACGATGGTGTATTTCTTATAAAAAAGAGCTGCTGATAATTCTTGACATGACGATGACATAGGCGTTTTTTTTGTTGGCTGGAATTCATCATAATTGTTACACCTTCGCTGTTTTACAGTCATCACGGCATGAAATTGGTTGAATTTTTCTTCCATTGCAAACCGCGTGGCGAAGATGCATAGGTGTAGACACCTAGACACGTATGTATAGACACACACGAAGCTACAAGCAATAAAATGGCGCATACAACCGTAAACACATATAGAAGACCATAGGCACCCACACAGACAGTGGCTACGTACGGGAGTACACACACAATTTTCTTCTGTCGGCGCCTTCGTGATTTCTCCTTTCGAGACCCGATGCATCACTCTATAGGGGCGACCGCTGCGGTGGCTACTTTCACCGAGTTCGTTCTCTCGATCCGCGATAGTGGACGATGCTCGCGCATCAGCAGAATGAACCGGCATACCGTTTCGGCAGTCATTCATATTTAAAAAGCAATACAGTTGTAGGCTGCCATGTACTCCGCCTCACTGCTGTATATAATCCAATATTCCGGCCGTGTTTCGTTTCTGTGCACTCGGTGTGCGTCACTATGCTGAAGAAAAAATTCTCTAAAACAGGATGAAGAGAGGCCGGCTTCTCCATTTTACTTAAACAAGGTAGAATATTTGTCTACAGAGAAAAAGCTGACGGTTGGCCGTGGCGAAACATCCTTTTCTATAAATACTACTGAAGAGTTAGTCGTATTTGGGTTAAACAAGAAATATACGTCGAACAACGCCATAAATCTAGGCCGATGTACAGTACAGTGAAGCTGAGTGGAAGCTTCCACGATGCAAAGTGACTCAAATGTAGGTGAAGATGGACATGGTTTAGCTCTGAAGAAACCTCCTCAATGTTTGACCGCCTGCATGTCTACAACATCCAACTTGCATGTTTCTCACTCTGCCATACTTTCCCTCTCTGCTCCTCACTCTCGCTTCTATTTCCATCCCACGCTGTAGTATGCTTTGCACAGAACAGCTGTACCAGGCATAGCTATGCTTAGTTCTGTACTATACCTGGTAGTGCACTATCTCGTACTATACCAAATAGTATAGTGGCTATATAAACAATAGGTATTTTACTAATTAAAAAACCTTCTCGAATCTGCATTTTTTACTGAAAATGTAGTCTAAAGACGATAGTCTTGCGTCTGAAAAGAGTGAACAAAACATTTATATCATGTTCTGCGTGATAAAATCAGTGAATTCTATTCTCGAGGCGCTGCGTTTGAGAGCTTCGATCCGTGCAGCGAAGGCAAACGAGCGCATCGAGGCACGTGAGACCAGAGTGCTATCAGACAGTTATCTTCGAAAACGAGGGAAGGCGTGCGCGCCTGTCTCGGAGGCGATAACGTGTAGAACGCAAAGCGACAAGTAGGTGCCGCCACCGTGTCGTTTTAGCAAAGCGTTGGAAACTCTTGCCTTTTTGAGCATCACGTTGCACTCTCAGCGCAGCGTGATAAAGCCTACAGTTCTTGGAATTAATTGTCTATGTCTTCGCTAGTATACAGACACACATAAAAAGTACTGGCGCGTTGTTATGGTGCCTCAGATATGCGCAATAATTGCTATTTAATTGACAATCACACAAGTATGAACGCTGAAACTTGAGCAATATTGGTGGGCGCTGTGGATGGGGTTGGCCATTTGGTGTATCATTTTGGGTTTCGTTACGGCGGACAAGCAGACAAATGTACAGATGAACAGAAAGACAGACAGACCAAAATTTTTGCGTCGAACCACCGCAAGAAAGTTTTAATACTTACTAGTACTATAAGAAAAAGGGCCATTTGGGCTGGTTGGTTAAGTTCCATGTTAAAAAGGGTAGCAGTGCCAGCACGAAAGGGCTGGAAGAAAAGCGTGCGAAAGGCGAGGGACGGAAGATAAAAAGGGACAACATGAGCGCTGACTGCAAATGAATTTATTTTTTCAAGGCACCCATGTTCATATAATAAACAGGTAATATCTTTCAACAAGCAAACATGAGCAACGTGACATAGTTCGAGGGAGTGACCAATAAAAACGAAAGCACAATGATGAAGAGTTAACCACATACAGAAGCCGATTTCACTGTCATGCTAAGTTACTTAAGGCTGACTGACGAATTCGTTCTCAAATTTTCCAATATGATTACACCTCAGTGGTTTCGCGCGTTAATATGTCCTCATGGCGTTCCAGCCCACTCCAGACCTGAAATTGATGCTAGCACCCGCAACTTTAACAGGGCATTGCCAGGTTGGAAATTGTACGTTTGAATATATTTCTTATGTTCTCCTAACTTCCTATCTATGCGAAGTCCAGCTTGTCCTATATAACTGCGACCGCTCATTAAGGAAGCCTGTATACCACACTCACAGAACATCCTGTAAACTTATTAGCGTGTTTACGGTGCATGCACAGCTTTTAATTGACGTTTCAATAAGGCGTTCATCCATCATTCAGAAAATTTGGCCAACAGATGAATGCCTTAGTGGAACGACAATTAAGAGTTGGGCATGAGCTGTAAAACACGCTAGCAAATACGCTAAAATTGCTGGTTCGTTCCCTGGTTTCAGCACCACAATGTAAAAAAAAAAAAAACTAGCAATCAGCGAAAAGAACAGACCGGACGCCTTTCATAGTTTCAACTTTTTCCTCTTTCTGGCAGTTCTCACCTGCACACGATTATTTATTTTCTTTTCCAACACTTCTTATTTGCGTTTCTGTACAACCACCACGTCAATTTTCGTTTTTCTACAAGGTGTTTTATAACGCGGTCAATCAAAACATTCGTGGCGTATATTCGTCACGAAAATACGCCAGTAAAATAAACGCTGCCAGTTGGCAAAGAAATAAAAAGTTGCAAAAAAATGTTCTGTTACTGGCAGTCGAACTAATGACCTCTAGAGTGCACACCGATGGCTGGTAGGCGTTTAACACGACCGCTAAATATCGTAGAGGTGGCTACAAGAACGTGAGTTTATCTCTTTCATGGCGCTTGTTTTTCCTATGTGGTGCTACCATCTGGAAACGTAAGAATCCAATTGTACGTAGCTTAGTCAATTAGCTGAGACAATGCCCTGTTGCTAATACCATCTCTTTTGTCTTCTTTTTATTAGCAACGGGGTTTAACCAATGCTTTACAGACACCGAGATCGGGGCTGCAACCCAAATCCCACTCATAGCATTCATCTATAGTAAAATGTAATACTCGCATGGCAGCCGCACGACGGTTTAGGCTTGACTAGTGAGAAATCGAAGCCGGGTTAGGAGGGGGAGGAGGAAAGTTTAAGCGAAAGGACAGGGGGGTTAGCCAGTTCTTAGACCGGCTGGCTACCCTGTGCTGGGGAAAGAGATGAGTTGAATAAAAGATGATGAAAAAAATCCCTGTGCTGGGGAAAAGGGTGAGTGGAATAAAAAATGATGAAAAAAATGTTAGGGAACACATGACGCACGTTGCATTTCTCTTCGCGTGTCATGGTGTTTGGAAGAAGTGCATACCAAGTGACAACTGAGTATCAGTGTTCATTATATGCTTGTTGCTCCCACTATTGCATGGGAGTCAGCACATGTGATGTCAAACTATCTGGGAGCTTCGGCAATTGCAAGAGCGAAATTATTATGATGCTTAATTGTAGGTCACCGGGACGAACATGCGCCGTTAGGCATAAACCTAGGTGGGTACAGATCAAAAGATGTTATCTATACAAAACACCGATATGCATTGTAATAGCTGTTGTATGTCAATGCGCAATGAAATACATTTGTGAGGACACGTTTCACTATCATGTTATACCGTCAGTGCGTCGTTGACAAAACCGACTCACTGATAACCATTTTGGCACAATCTTTGCCGCATAAGAAATATGCGTGCGGCAAAGTACTCTCTACAGGCAACAACTGCGATGCGTTGCTGTTGATGATAATTATGATGATGCTTCATTAACATGATTCACCACAAGGACTCAATTAGGTGGTCAAAACTACGTAAATCGTATGGCATATACCAAGTCGACAACATGAGATTAGCGCGAGACAGACGAAAAAAGAAGCAACTGATCCCTTCGTTCAGCCACTTCATTTTCGTCTCTCTCGCGTTGATCTTAAGTAATCTAAATACTTTGTATATACAATGCAATTTAGGTAATTTCTAAAGCCTAAACTATCTGACTCTTTGTGGTGAATCATGGTAATTAAGCATTGCCATAGTCATCATCAACAGCAACGCAGCGCAACTGTTGCCTCTAAAGTGTACTCTGCCGCACGCATCTGTTTTTTGCGGCAAAGCATTGTGCCAAAATGGTTATCATCAGTGAGCTGGTTTTGTCAACGACGCACTTAGGTAGTCCTAGTGGTTATGAAGCTTGGTTTCTGATCCGACTGTGGCGCTATTGAATTCCGGCTACGGTGATCACATTTTAATTGAGGTTGAGTGCTAGAAGACCATGCATTTAGATTTAGGTTAATGTACACCAGACGGTAGAAACTGCGAGATAATGGCCAGTTTCATTTTTACTCCTTCAAGACTTAGTGTGCTATATTTACGGGGAAATGTGCATCGACTCGTGCGTGAGGTAGCATGCCATGTGAGATTCTGCCAGTCATTTTGTGGAGCAACTTGTGCCTGGCGCGCGCACGCACACACGCACAAGCACTGAGTTCACAAAGTTTTGTTAAGGCTCGTGGTGCGGAACAAATTGGACAGCGCCTTCGTGGTGCGTGACGACATGAAAAAGGAAACCGAAAAAGTACACGTTGAGCATGCGAGCGCAGAGTTTCGCACGGCGCAGTTTTCCGCAGAGGCCAATGGCTGCTGAACTTGTTTTTTTTCTTTGGCGGAGAGGGGCATGCATATTATCCATTATTATTAAAAATTAAAGAAACATCTTCACCCCATGCGTTCTTTCTCTTTTTCTTGCTGTCTTCAAGTAAGAAGTGCCCGTAGTTTAAGCACCTCCTATCTTCTTTTCCTTGGCTCACTAGACGCACTTTTTGCTGACTGCTTCGTAGTGGCTCGACCTACAGCGAAACTCGGTGACTCGAAAACAGTCTACTGCGCTGGTCCGTTGAATTAATTTCGAAGTGAGACGGCTGTGATCATTTTTTCCCGTTTTTAGGAGACGATCACGTTGGGGTACAGAGGAATGAAGAAAGGCATAATGAGAAATACTCGCTAAAACTAATACATTCCCTGCGAACGTCACGGGCAAAAGGAGCGTAATAAAAAAAAGCAAGGGGTGTCATTGGGATAGTGCTCGATTCTCCACTCGCATTTCCACTTTCAGTGCCAGAGCAGCAGCTGACCCTTGCCTGCTGCAATGCTCTGAAGACTAGGCAACCCTAAATTAAGCGACTGCAACGTCAAATACAAGTAAACCCATTGTGTGGTGGCAGGTATCATTTTGACAGGATACAGCGTGAACGCAAAGACAGACACTGTATATCTGTAAATGTAAGACAAAAGACACCAGACGTGCTGCCTCGCAAGTACAATTTGTTGGAACGGAAATTAAGCGCCCATATATATTACACTTTTCACATAATCATCATGGCTACTAGTACAGTTCTAGAGTCCGACTGGCGTTCTCTCTGTGGCTACTTGTGATGTCGCTTCTAGTGAACCAGAAGATGTCCTACAATTGTAAGCTTTAATTTCTATCTAATAAATCGTAGCTGCAAGCCTACGCCAGTGTTGCTTTCATCTTCCTTCTGGTAAAATTGACTGATTGGGCCAGTTGTTTGTTCGTGATGGTTTGAAATTCAAGCATGATACGTAGACAAGTACTGGAAAGACAAGGTCAATCGCTTACTATCAACTGAAGGTTTAATGGGAAAGCTGCAAAACATACACGGTTTTTCAAGAAATGTGTTCAATATTCTTAAAAAAAAAACACAGAAAAGAGGTATCGGCGTGCTGCTTGCGGCGTTGCCTTTCCTGTGGCAGCGAGCATCTTCAGATGTGTGCAAAAATATTCACGGCAGTAAATATACAAATTAACACAATCAACTTTTTAACTGGTGGTGATAGCCGGTAGAGTCATATGAGCGAATTCAAGCCCTTCCTACAAATAGTCCACAGCCACTTTAAATATTTAGAAAAATGACCGCTGGTAATCACGTTAGAGCAATTCAATGAGCCTAATTTAGCTGGCGAAACTAAAACCGACGCACCAGACTGCGCATCTACCATTCACTTCGGAAACGCTTTCAGTGACAACACTGTTTGCCTCACCGTTATCAACCGCCAATTTAGACAGTTTGCTTTGAAACCGCTTATCGAGGCTCGCTTATCCCCCCCCCCCCCAAGCGATGAAAACAGTGTCGTTATCGAGGGTGTTCTCGAAGTAAATGTTAGATGCGCAGCCTGGTACGTCACTTTCAGTCTCGCCAGATAAATTAGTCAGATTACATCACTCTGCAGTGATTACCAGTCAGTGCTTTTCCAAAATTTCAAAGTTGCTATTGACTATTTGTAGGAAGGGCGTTAATTTGCCCTTGTGACTCGACCGGCTATTACCACTGGTTAAAAAATAATTGAGTTAATTTCTATAATTACTGCCGTAATTAATGTTCGTACGCATCTGAAGATGCATTCTGCCACAGGAAAGGCATCGCCGCAAGTATGATTGATTTGTGGGGTTTAACGTCCCAAAACCACAATTTGTTTATGAGAGACGCCGTAGTGGAGGGCTCCGGAAATTTTGACCACCTGGGGTTCTTTAACGTGCACCCAAATCTGAGTACACGGGCCTACAACATTTTCGCCTCCATCGGAAATGCAGCCGCCACAGCCGGGATTCGATCCTGCGACGTGCGGGTCAGCAAAACGCCGCACGTAGCACGCAGATACGTCCTCTCTGTAATTTTTCAAGAATATTGGACACATTTCTTCAAACACAATGTGTACTGACAGGTGAAGCATTTTGTAATCACGTACGATAAGACCAAACCACAAACCAACATGAAACATCCGATAAAATATTCATGAATATAAGCCCCGCCTTACTAATGCCCCCTTTGCCTTACTGCGACTTCCTAATGTCTATGGAATCGGCGACTGTCCAAAGTGAACTTTCGTTTGACAGCGCAGTCGTGGTTAATAAGCACTAAATGGACCGCACAAAGATTAACATTGTAGCTGCAAGCACAGTGTGTAAATACTTGACTTACGTGAAAAAACCGTCATTAGCTCTGGCCGATAAGGAGCCACCTCTGTCCGATAAAGAGTTAACATACGCCATGGTTGACCCGAGAGGTAAACCCTCAAATGTTACCCCCACCCCCCCTTCCGAAGCTTTTCTATTGTTGAGCCTCTGTCATTTGCTTCTCGACAACGAGCTTTCCACCTCATCCGGGCGCTTAATTAAACCTCTATCTTTCTCTTCTACTTTTCTGACAGCGATGCTTTTTGACAATATGCAGCCACGCGGCAGGCTTTAGTGCTGGCCACCTTCAGTGTCAAAGGCACGCGTGCTGCGTCGTGTGGGTGATTACGAGGCCACGGGCTTACGTGTCAGGAACCTCAAGACTCAGTACATACCCCCCTCCCATTGTCGTCCGAAGTGCCTCTTTCAACACCCTCTTAACATGCGATGGCGCCAGGTTCGAAAAGCTGTGGCTACAAATGTGTGCGCATATATGTATGAAGGTGTATGTGTGTGTGCGTGGAATGCGTTGCGTTTGTGTATGTGCGTGCGTGCGTGCGTGCGTGTGTATTGGCATGGCGCTCGGCTAGTGCCATTTGAACAGACACGCCGCGTGATTCGTTAAAAACATCGAAATTATCCTGTTATTATTATCATGTTATCATGTTATTATTATCGACATTAGAAAGTTCAACGAAGGTTGCTTCATACAATTTTTTTTCGCGGTTTACCGCATTCTGAATATAGCTCTCGAAGTTTCCGTGCTTTCACACTCAATTCCTGTCTCTATATCCCACGTATTTCCGGTTTCTCGGTGAAGATTTAGCTCTGTGGCATTTGAACGAAGGATTTTGACTAGATCTCTTGTTTTCCCGGTTTTTTGTTGCATCTCTCATGCCTGGCTCGTTAATACCAGTGCACCCGCTACATACATGGCTGCCGCCATTTTAACAGAAATGCTTGACCGAAGAGCCCCCTAACGAGGCTGCAGAGATAGACCGGAACCGGAAATGAACCCTCGCCACCAGAGAAGAAGTAAAGAAGCTCACATGGGGGAAGGGGGAAGCAGAAGTAAGGGTAAAATTTTTCCTTCGCTTCACTTCCATTCGTTTGTTTTGCAAGCACAGACGTCTTTGATTCCGTGAGAAGTGAACATCCTTTTCCTTTTCTTCTTCTTCTGAACCCACCGCCAGTTTGACTTAGAAGAGGATGCAAATGAAGTCGCATCGCACTGGCTCGAGTCGTTCATCTTTCACTGCGCGTTGTGTCTGGTGTATAGTTTTAGATAAGGAATACTGTTCGCATGCGTGACTCTCTCGTGGCTGACTATTTCTCATGTAGGTGGCGGCCCAATTTGGTTATCGGTGCTTGATTGATTTGTGGGGTTTAACGTCCCAAAACCACGATATCATTATGAGAGACGCCGTAGTGAAGGGCTCCGGAAATTTTGACCACCTGGGGTTCTTTAACGTGCACCCAAATCTGAGTACACGGGCCTACAACATTTCCGCCTCCATCGGAAATGCAGCCGCCGCAACCGGGATCCGAACCCGCGCCCTGCGGGTCAGCAGCCGAGTACCTTAGCCACTAGACCACCGCGGCGGGGCCGGTGGTTATCGGTGCTGAAAGGGAGTGTAATTAAGCCTTAAACTTTGGCATTGCTCACTACTAACCATCACGTTGTTACTCCATCACACTAACAGGACTAATACTAGCAAACGCTTGTCGTTACTAATAGCCCTACTATTACAAACTAAATTCGGTAATAGTTTTAGTAATGAACTTACGTTAAAGCCCGGCCGCTGTGGTCTAGTGGTTAAGGTACTCGGCTGCTGACCCGCAGGTCGCGGGATCGAATCCCGGATGCGGCGGCTGCATTTCCGATGGAGGCGGAAATGTTGTAGGCCCGTGTGCTCAGATTTGGGCGCATGTTAAAGAACCCCAGGTGGTCAAAATTTCTGGAGCCCTCCACTACGGCGTCTCTCATAATCAAATGGTGGTTTCGGGACGTTAAACCCCACATATCAATCATATCAATCAGCGCTTACATTGAAATGTCACTAAGCTGTACGTTTGTGGGAAGCCTACCACAGTTAATGGTGTAGTGCCAGCACTACCTAATAATTTTGGAAGAAATTTTTTTTTCAATGGTGTCGGTCTTATTGCTGGCTACATTGGGTTAGTATTTTATAGCGTGGTTACTGTTAAGAGGTGCGAGACAGAGAGGCAGAGAAGCTAAGCAGACACACGCAAGGTTTGCTACCCTGAAAATGGTGGAAGGAATAAAGGGGTGCGAAAAAATGGCAGCATATCCATGGGGTGAATGATGGAGAGTGGGGCGAAGCGTCCGCCCGCTTATTCGTTCTTGCTTCCGCCCATCCATGCGTCCGTCTGTGTGACCATCCGTGCTTCCATCCGCCCGTCCGTGCGTGTGTCTGTTCGTGCGTCCGCACGTCCATCAGTGCGTCCATCGCTGCGTTCATCCATGCATCCGCTCCTGCATCCATCCATGCGTTCATTCGTTCGTGCAGACATCCGTGCGTCCGTCCATGCATCTGTACGTGTGTCCAATCGTACATCTAGTCAACCCTCCAACTACCACCATCTGACATGTTTTCATCATATATTCCGCATATTGAAGCACCACCATCCAGTGGACATTCCAAGGACTAAACCAGAGGAGGCACACGCACACTTTCTTACGGCTTACGCTTCGTGCCTACATCCCACCTTTAACCACCTCGAGTTCATGGTATATACTAGTTTACTGTATTCATGGCACTGTGGCCCAACGCTCTCTAAACCTTTCTAAAACCAAGGAGGTTACGCCCAGCGAATAGAACGTAGCAATTATTTCTTGTCAGATAGTGCTCAATGTACATGCCAATGGCTGCTAATGGGGAATGAGAGACGGCAGAATTGGGCTTTTAGTTACCACGCACGCTGAGAATTTCTTATTGTTCAACAACGCACAGGAGAAATCTCCCACCGGCACCACCTTGCAGGTCAAAACGTACGACTGGTTACACACTATGATTACGACTACGACTACTACGAGGGACAAACGGGTGCCGCTTTAAGGATCTTCGCTCCTAAAATCACTCGTAGAGATTTTCTATCAGCCATCAGCTGACTTGGAAAGGGCGCACTCAATTGTTACAGGAATGACCACGGGTCGCCGTGACTTGTGCACGCGTGCGCGCACGATTATACTAAAGAAGCCGCGTATTCAAAGAAACAGAAAAAAAAGTTCTCAAGGTCACGAGGCACGTGTGACGTATTTTGTTTGCTCATGCCGTCCCTCTCTGTTTAGCTTCCAGTGCTTTCGTTGTGACAAGAGAAGAGAGAATGCGAGTGCAGCGTGCGACAATTCTTTGTAACTGCACTTGTACTGGAGCGATTCTTAACATTTTCGCGGCATTGAATTCGTTAGGCAGTAGGCTATTCTAGTAAACTCATTGCATGGTTACTTGAAAAATTGTTTCAGAGTGTCTTACACAAAGTAGTTGGAATAAAACAAAACACAACTTTCTTGTACACAAGCCATACTATCCATACTTCTTCGTGACTTTCCTACACCATAGCTTCATACTCAAAAGTGCAGTATCAGGGAGAAAGAGGCAACCAGCGTGACCCCTCTTTCCAATATTTCTTGAAACTGGTTACTGCCGCCGGCGAACCCCCGAAAATGACAGTGACTGCACCGGGAAAGTAAGGAACGCAGAAAAAAAGGAACAGCGGAAAAATATGGGCGCTATAAACAGGGAAACAACGGGATGAGTGCTGTGACGACGCCGGGTGAGAATGAACCGCATCAACAAAATTTCAAGAGGTGTAAAAATGAATGAAAAAGGCATCAAAACATTCGGTACAGAATCAGTTATGAGAACTCCTTCTCTTCTTTCCTCACTCTCAACACACCCCACAGCCTCTCTCGGCGTGACGGGCGTTTTTTCGGGATTCTGTTCATCGCAATCGACACGACTGGCGCAGCCTTAGAAAGAAAGCCGAAAAATGGGGCCATACTGAAAAAAAATGTGAGCTTAGGAAAGAAAACAAGGGGAAGGGTGGGGAATTTTTTAACACATTTGAGGATGAACGTGTGGAGGCAAAAAGCAGAGACAGGGAAAGCTTCTTTTCGTTACTCTTAGGTCTCTTTCCTTTTACTTCCAGGATTGTCCCGACATTACAAAAAAAGGAGGTAAATGGGCTCCCCATTTTCATCACGATATCGCCCACGATGAATTCGCACTTCACGCTTGTGTGCAGTTCGACAGCTCGCGTGCGAGTATACCGGTGTCTTATGAAACTTTGCGTTTGAAGCTCGCCTGTACATATATGTTCACAGCGCTGACGCAAGACAGAAGCCCTTTCCCTATTTGACAGGATATTCGGCAAATCATCCTCCTTTTTGTGCTTACCCTGTTTCTATCCCTATTCTCAGTGCAAGTGTTTTCGGGAAGCTCTTACTTTTTTCCACTTTTCTATGTCCCCATTCTTCAGGGTTCGCGTGGGAGAACTCGTCAACTCGGAAATTGCGCGTACGTATTACGCTGGAAAGCGGAAGGCCCTGGGGGGCATTTTTTATTATTAAAAAAACGAGGCTGTGGGGATTTCGTGGGACAGGGGAACTTGCCCGTCGACGCGTATTCAATTCGCTTAGCAGGCGTTATAGTGCGTCATTGCCTTCTTGCTTTTAATGCGGCCACCCTGTGCGTTCGGTGACGGAGAGGGGTATGTAGGAGTTGTGGGCTTAGCGCTCGACGTTCGTGCATGTTCTCGTGTCTGTACATGCATGTCAGAGCTTGTGGCATGGATTTGTGCTTAATAGCTCGCTTTTTTTGTTCACGAGAGTGCTGCGCAGCGTTAAAAAGTTTAACTTTGGCGCTCAATATTTAACCCTTTTTTTTTCGATTCTCATGCGATGTCGTTCGGTTTGGAAAGGACAATAAGAAATTACAAAAAAGTAGTGTTTTAATTTTTTAGCGGGTACTGTTTGGAGTGGTGAGCTTTGCGCACGCTTCCATAAGTTTGTCTCTCGTCGAAATGGGATGACCACGAAACGAGCTTCCAATCTGTTATCGAAGTGAGCGCTCGTAAAGCCTGGTCGTCATAATCTCAAGCGCCGCGTGACGTTTAGCAGGCGACGCAATAAAGGCTTGCACTCTCTCCCTTTCCATCTCTCTCTCTCTCTCTCTCTCTCTCTCTTGCTCTTTGTAGTCTTACTCGTGTCAACGACGTCCCGTGTAGGAGCTTGTCAGCGTCTATTGCATCTGATGAACCTCAAGGTACTTTAGAGGTAAAGCTGCACGATTCTTCTTGAGCGTTCATTACTTCTTAGTTTGCTTTTGTAACGCCGTATTTGTGGCACCTCCTTGCCCCATGTTTCATTTATAATTATTCCTAGAAAACTGCAGCAATATTTTGGTTTGGTTGTGTCTAATTAGACATCACTGTGCTAATTACGGCCACTGGGTTTCTCAAGTTATTCACTCGTAGCAGCGGCGTCATGATGATGAAGATGATATGAACTTCGGTATCCACTTTGCTAACACCTAGCATTTGACTGTCATCAAGTCTGTGTGAAATTGGGATGTTTAAGGCAACGGGGATCTTGCGTGCAAAACACTTTTAAGATATTATAATAATCATATCTAATAATAATAATAATAATAATAATAATAATAATAATAATAATAATAATAATAATAATAATAATAGAGGTGTTATGTTTCAGAAGCACGTTATGATGATGAGGGAAGGAGCAAAGAAGCAACAAAAGGGAGAAGGCAGGGAAGTTAACCAGCAAGGCACTTGGTTTGCTACCCTACACTGGGGGATTAGGGAAAGGGGACAAGAAAGATGATTATGCGGGAATCCGTAGTTGAGGGCTCAAGAAACGTTGACCAACCGGTGTGACTTAACGTTTCCTAAATTTGAGCACAGGGGCTCCTATAGCATTCTACTGCCAGCGATAATGAGGCCGGCGCAGCCGGGACTCAGTCCCACGAACATCAGGCCAGCAGTCGAGCTCAATAACGACAAAGGTTCTGTTACGTTTATTAAATTTGTTCATTTGAACAATTTATTTTTTAAAAACTTTAAAATTTTTTATTGATGTGTTTACCTGTATGATTTGAGCATTGTCGACGCGCATAACGACGACCCACTGTTGTATCATAGTATTCACTGATTTTCTGTTTCTTAAGTACTTTAGACATGCCTTCGCGATCTTTGTCGCAAAAAAATTAACTGCATTAAAACCAGGAGTCTCTTGAGCCCCGCCATGGTCGTCTAGCGGCTAAGGTAATCGGCTGCTGACCCACAGGTCGCGGGATTGAATCTCGGCGTCAGCGGCTGCATTTACGATGGAGGCGGAAATGCTGTAGGCCCGCGTACTCAGATTTGAGTGCACGTTAAAGAACCCATGGGGGTCGAGATTTTTGGAGCCCTCCACTACGGTGTCCACAATAATCATATGGTAGCTTTTGGACGTTAAACCCCACAAATCAATCAAAATCAATCAAGGAGTCTTTTGAAGATGGACGCCATCAGTGGGTCCTGCTTTGTGACTATCGTGCCTGCAACTGCAGTGTGTGGACTAGTTCCCAGGCTCTTTCCTGCAGCCGGCACGTGCCGCCCACAGTTGTGAATATTTGCTCCTGTACTTTATGTTTGTTAGTCCTCGGGAAGTGAGCTTGGGCTTCACACGGCATCCCTGCGACACCAAGATGATGAAATTCATCAAGGCGGAAGCCGTTGACGCCTTATCAAACGGGAGAACTGACCGGCGTCGTCAAAAAACAACCCTTCAGACTTTTTTTTGAAGTTTATTCAGACAGTCATGGTCTGGGATGAAGAGGCTAAAGGCAGATGCAACTGCCTGACAAAGGCCCCCCTACCCATACATTGCTCAGGGGTGGAAAGCCACGGTACATGCGCAAATACAGGTAACAAGAAAAGGCAAAAACAAAACAAAACAAAAAGAACAGGCGCACAGGCGATCAAAACACAATAGGTAGAATAGTTACCTTCGGTACACACAAATGATGCGTGACATGAAAATGTTTATACAAGCCCTGATGATGATCAATGTCACGAAAGAGTATAGAACAAAATAGGAAAAAATCAAAAGACAGCAAATGCACAATATAAAGAGAAGAATAGGAGCTAAACAAGAGGTAATCTCTAACTTTTTTCCGTAGGCTGTATGTCGAACAGTTGTCTTGGATCATAATAGCGATTTCTCGATTATTATTCAGAAAATGTGGCATTAAATAGGCTAGTGTCTGATTACCATATTTAGTTCGGAACATAGGTGTTCTGAGTCTATTTTGCCTTAGGTGATAGTGTGAATGTACAGATAAGGATGATGAGGACAGGATTTGGGGGTCATGCAAAATTTGCCTATGTGTATGCATAGCAAGTCTTAGTTGGAATAGCTGATCTATTCTGAGTATATTAAGCTTTGAAAAGAATGGCGCTGTGTGGTCATTTCGATTAAGATTTTCAATGCAACGGACAGCTCTTTTTTGTAAAATTAATAATCTATCAAAATTTGTTTGAGTAGTGGTGCCCCAGATTAGGAGACAGTATTGCAAATGAGAGTTAACGAGGGCATATTATAACTGCAGTTTCAACCATTTAGGCACCAAGGAGCTAACTTTATACAGTATTGAAATTGACCTGCACATATTTGCATGAATCTTGTTTACGTGAGGTGTCCAGCTCATATTCTCTTTAAAAACAACACCTAGAAATTTATAACTAGGAATCTGTTCGATAGCGCAGTTTGAAATATTATACAGGCATTATGATCGTCAGGCTTATTACGGCTCTTGAAAATAATATATTTAGTTTTTTTTACATTAAGGTGGAGTTGGCTTAGATGCAACCAGTGTGAAAGTTCAGTTAGCCATCTATTAGCTACATTTTGAAGTTCAAGTAGATGTTTACCTGAAAAAAAAAAAAGTACTCGTGTCGTCTGCATAGAGATTTATGTCAGGAGTTCGCGGTATGTTCACAATAGTATTTATGTAAAGGAGAAAGAATAAAGGTCCCAGAATGGAACCTTGCGGAACGCCATATTTTATTGGCTGAGATTGAGAAGAGTAGCCATTTAGACTAGTGAATTGTACCCTGTCAGATAAGTAACTGCGGATCAAATTTAATACTATACCTCTAATACCGTAGTAAGGGAGTTTGTGAAACAAAATTAAATGCTTTATAGAATCAAACGCCTTTTTGAAGTCTAAAAATATTGCAAGAGTATATTGCTTACGATCCATGTTAGTAAGTAATTTTTCTTTGATATCCAAGAGTGCCATTTCAGTTGATTTCTTTTCACGGAACCCGAACTGTTGCCTTGCAAGCATTTGATGGTCACCAAGAAACTTCATTAATCGTGATTTTAATGTGTATTCCAAAACTTTGGAAAATAAAGGTAGCACAGAAATAGGCCGGCAGTTATTCAAGTCGTCGTGAGAGCCACCTTTGTGGATGACTACCACCTTAGCTATCTTCATGCCATCAGGAAAAATACCAATGGCAAAAGCTTGATTGGAGATATGCTGCAGTGGGCCACACAGTAATTCGGCGACATGTTAAATTGGTTCTACCTTAATGTCATCGTAACCAGCGTCAGTATTTTTATTTAAAGACTTCAGGTACGTAAGTATTTCTAATTGACTACAGAGAGTCAAGAAAATAGAGTTCGCAGAGAAAGAAGAAATGTATTTTTGGCAGTCGTTTGCTGCGTCCCTTGTCTGAGCTGCTGCACCTGAGGTTAAGAAATGATTATTAAATTTATCCGCCAGACGAGCTTCTCTAAACTCCACACCGTCAATTGTTAATGCTGAAAGAAGAGAACCTTTTGTTGTTCCTATGAGTGTACGCAACGAGTTTCATGCTTTCCTTGGATTGAAAGAGACCTCTGCAAATCGAGCCTGATAATACTGAATACGGGCTCTCTTCAAATCAGAGTTTAATTTGTTGCGAACTTTTTTAAATTCATGTAATATAGATATGTATTTTATCCTAATGAAGTTATGGTATAGTTTATCTCGTTCTCTGATTCTGTTGTAGAGACCTCTGTTAATCCATGGTTTCCTAGACTTTCCGTGCTTTTTATAGTATTGTAGTGGGAAGGTAGCATCATAACAGCGCTTTACATGTGGCAGGAACAGATCATGCGATAAATTAGGGTTTTACTCACTGTAGACAATCTCCCAGTCGATACTCTCAATACTAGCATGAAATGCTGACAAGGCATTGGTATTGAAAGAGGGATACGGAACAGGAGCATCGTTAACACTATTTTTTTCTTTCTTAGCTGCAGGAAAAAAACAGAATATGGACAAGTGGTCGCTCAGATCAGTTGTTAGCACACCAGCACGGACGTCGTTTCTATCATAATTAGTTATACATAGGTCTAGCATAGTTTCACCTTCTGCAGATATTCTAGTAGGCAAACTTATAAAGTTCCTACACGAAAATGATTCGATTACTTCTAAAAATTGTCTACTTTGTGGAGTAAGAAGTAACAAATCAATAATAATATCACCGACAAGCACAATATGCAAATTTCTCAAGGACGCATATTCAAGCATCGAAGTTATAAAACACAGAAATTCTTGAATATACCCTGATGGGGGCCGATAAACTGTGACAATCAGGGACATTACACATTGAACGGCAATGGATTCATAATGTGCGCTGCAACAATAAAATTCGGAAAGCACGGCATATGAAACATCTTTTTGTATATATAGCGACACACCACCACCCCTACGATTCGGTCTATGCACGCTTTCATGCTTTAGAGGTCGTGCCATATGACTTAACCATATGATCTTATCATGACGTTCCAGGATGACGTCATCATATGACATCGTCGCTTGCTCAAAGGCGGGGGAAGAAGGGATTAGCAAAGAGGCAGCAGAAAATCGTGCTAGGTACACAAAGTTACGGGAGGGGGTGTGGGCGGATCAGTGCATTGGCAGAAGACGGCTTCATGGATTTCGTTTGAATTCGCCATAGGTGAATGCGTAAGGTAGATTTCGAGTTTATAAGCAGACTTTCTTGAAACGAAGTGGCTTCAAGTAGTCATGTAGCGTCAATGCTGTTCACCATATTGTATTCGCATCCTGATACAGTACATTATTTTGCAGACCTGTTTGTGTTTTTCTGCATGCAAGCTTTCATATTTATAATGTAACAATTATCTACGTCTATGACGGCTCTTCTATCAGTCGAGTACTTGTTTTGTTGCCTCTAGAGGGCTGTGCCATTTGGAAGTGGCGACTCCACGTATTGCACCTGATTGTGGAATTCATTTCAATACAGTGGCTCCCTCCTACAGACCGACTGCAAACCCAAAGCTGTGCATCTCATTCTTTTCTTGCCTGTCCTATCTTTTCAGCAGTGGTGTCCGCTACCTGCCGTGCTGTACTCTGGTGTCCGGTAACATTGAAGTCCCGCGTGCAAACTTTTCGCCGTCGCTAGTTGTCAAAAGGCTCAAAGTCTAGCTCGGAAAGTAGTCTTTTCGATCAAGGCGTTGCTGATCTGGCCGTATGCCGGACGATGGACTGCGGGTGGACACCAATTCGGCTCGTGTGCATTTTCGGTTCTGAGCTTGGAGTGAATGCCTGCCTATCCCACTGACTCTGAGTGACTATCTGAATGAGCTTCGCCTGGAAAGAGAACGTACGGATGCTGTCAATGCCTATGGGGAATCTGAGGTGCGTTCAGGCTTCCTTGTATGTTTCGCTCGCTGGAACGACGCTACTTAATGTATAAGCGAGTCGAAGCAGCACCAAGAAAGACAGGAACAGCTGGTGGGATTACCTTGAATAAATCCGTTCTTACTTGCGTGGTGGCGATGTCTTGCGAGGCGCATGTGTGCCCTAAGAGAGAACTGGGGCCGCATGCAACTAGCCCTAACTGGCTCGTGGAAACTGCCCTGAAAAGTAACAGCTGGGCGCTTAAGGGACGAGAAAAAAGAGAGACAGAGAATAAAATGAGAGAAAGGCAGAGAGGTTAACCAGAAATTGGAGCGTCCGGTTTGCTACCCTGCACTAAGGGAAGGGAGAATGGAGAATAAAGATGGGAAAGAAAGCAAAGAGAAATATAGACGCGCGAAATAGAAAAGAAAAAAAAAGTCAGGTGCGTTGCTATAGCCTACTTAATAGGCCACTACCACGCAAAAAGTTCAATAAGTACTTCACTGATCTGTAGTGCGAAGACAGATTATGTCACTTTTCAAGCAAAGGGACGAGAATATATGAGAATTGGTACTGGGAGCAAACGGGCGTTAAGGACATCTCAGTTTACTCCAAGAAAAACAAATGGTCACCGGCAGAGTGTCTGGCACTTAGGCAATGTAACTACTGCTAATTAAGAGTAACTGAATGAAATCCAAGGAAAGGCAAACGTGCGAAAAAAAAATTTCAGTTGGGCTGAGGAGATTGCGGGTATAGCGTGGCAACGGCAAGCACAGCACATGGCTTATTGGCGGAACATGAGAGAGGCCTTTGCTTTACAGTGGAGACATCCAGTCTGATGATAAGTATGGAAAACATTAAAACAAATTAGGACGGGGCACCATATTTAAAACTGGCCCTAAGCTGAAACCAGAACGTATGTTATCCACTCGTTGCGGAAAGAAACTTGGTATGCAAGGTGATAAAAAGTGGAATGCTATACCAACAAGCCCACACTGTCATTCTGAATGATAAAACAACAAATAAGCAGGAAACATAAACAAAAATGGGCGAATGGAACTGGCTACTGGTAAGGAGCTAATACTAAAGAGAGAATTTGCCAGAATTCTTCTTGCCTAGTTTTACGGCAGCATTTCAAACAACGCAACGCGAGATGTATATCCCACAAAAGCCTATTCGCAATCCCCAAAAGAGCAATTGCTTACGCCTCCCTTCCAACAGCACGTGTGGTGAACATATATCAGGCTTAGCGTATTACATAGTTCTATACGTATAAGCGAGGCAACAGGGAGTAAGGGTGTGGGAAGAAGGGCTCCAGCCATTCTCAGAGGTGCTGACGCTGATCCCGCCTCGCAGAAGTAAGAGATGCAACAGTATACCCTCAGGTAACACGACTGTGCCGACGGACTGGGCACGTTCTTCGCTTGTCGACACAAGAGCTGCGCTAAGAACAGTCTGAGCCGAAAGGTCAATCCGGAAAGGGCGTTAGGCAATGCGATATTACAAGTATACGGTATTGTATACGTAGTACCACTTCGTAACAGACTTGCTATTCGGGAGATCAAATAAAGAAAAATATAGGAAAGAAATCTGAAGCAATCAGAACGACATTCGATTGGCATCCGATCCCAATGTCTGTGGGAGCAGATCTTTTCAGTCTGCTCTAGCTGTAAGTGCCACGCCGTGGTCGGCTCCCGTTGGGTGTGTTGCCAGACGTCTCTTGTTGGCGGTTTGCTTTTCATCCGGGGCTTTGTCGCGTTGGCCGTGGAAAAGAAAAAGACTAGTTTTTGTTGGGTTTACGTCATACAAGTAGCGTTTTTTCTGTATCTATCCCTCTCCTCTCCAGTTTTTCTCTTAGTGTGAACATTCTATCTTGTGGATTACACACAGAGCTACGCTGTACAAACATACGCAAGCCTACTCGACTTGAACAGTATATCTTGCTGGCGGTGGCCAGTCGTCGGATCGGGGTACCAGCTCGTTTAGTGTATATCCATCCACTGTCTCTCCCGTGCACTCGCAGCTGTGTGCGTTAGTATCTGTGGTGAAGCAACGCAGCGTGCTTGTCGAAGAAAAGAACAATGGGAAAACAGAAAGGCAAGCCGTAGCGAGAGGATTACTGTTAGCGAGGGGTTTACTGTGATGATGCGCAACGGGCTATTCGTTCGCAGGGAGATATATCCCTGAGTCATTCCTTTGGCTCCCTGAAAGGCACACAGCCATTTCTACGATTGCAACATTTGCAACATGAGAAGACACTGTAGCCGGTGTCATCCTTGTGTGATGTTTCCCTGAGGCGTGTGCCATTTATAAACGATCCGCTCAGTTTTCAACTCTCTCTGTTGACCGAGGTATAAAAGAATGGTTATTGGGTAGGGCAAGCAGTACGGTATCAATTGTGATACTATTTCATTGTTTGTTTGCTGCGGATACAGAAATGATCAAGAAGTTAAAAAAATTTAAGCACCTCGTAGCGTCAGTAATTCAGCATTCAAACCATTTATTGTTCCGCCACATGCAGGTATTGGTTCTTTGCTGTAAGTTGTGATTCCTCCGAGCATCGTAAGTTTCGCACCGCGGTGCCACTGCAGTGCCATCCCGAAGCCCATTTATATCAATCAGAAACTTGTGGATGGCCGGCCGGCACTGGCGATCGAACCCGGTACCTCCCATAACAAAAACGGGCGCCCAAGAGTTCCGCCACCGCTGCGGTCGGTACGTAAAGCAGCGACATCTGTAAGGAACGCACAGATCACGGACTTTTCTGTCTGTCAGCGCCAAATAATGGAAAAAGGTGCAAGAACATTTTTTGTGGAACCGACGGAGGGTGGGATGGGACATGGTTCAATCCCTTCTTCCCCCCCTCACACCCTAAGGACACTGCCGGACCTTCAATGGAGCTCATTTATTCATTGTGCGTATGTGATTTGCGACCATGCACTTGTCCTCGCCCTTTTTTAAACCCAATTCACTGATTTGGGAAAGGGACACAAAAACTAATGCAGCTTACGCACGGCGGTCAAGTATTTCAGTGTCTTTACTATGTCATGATTTACTTGCCAGTATTTCAAGCAAGTCCGGGCAAACCAATAACTAAACAAATCAAACATTAGGTTCATCAATGTCCACAAAATGAAATTCTGAATTGACGGAGCACTCGGACGCCTAAACTTGTCTTGGCCTTTGTAATATGAATTCGCCCATGCTAGTGCTTCCACAAGCAAAATTATAGCCATCACTGACCATCTTATGAAGATTGCGTGATCCCCTAGTAAGACAAAATAACGGACGTACGTGACATCTGGGCATTCATCTTCTAAGTACACTCGAGCAAGTATACGGAAGTGTATAGGCTCAATTGGTGAATTGTTCATGCAGTGATGGGAAACAGCACTTACAGACAACGGCGACATGAAAAAGACGCACGAGATTAAACAGACAACGCACCAGCGAGTGCCATGCTCCTGTCGTCTACTCATCGCCCCGCAAGGGAAGATGAGTAGAAGGGAAGATGAGGAAGATGAGTTCCTTTCATTTGTCCACTGCGAAAAGTCGCGCACTACCAGGCGTCGTAGTCGTGCAGCACTAAATTACGATTAGGCATTACGTACACTAGCTACTGAGACGGCGTTGAAACTAGACACAAGCTTGAATACGGCACAACATGCACCAACATGTTCAGTCTTGTCAGGCTTGGGGTGAAATAGGGACGCGTACTTGGCACACGGATCCTAGTAAGCGACGTTGCTCGTAGGAACCCTCCAAATCAGTGACGTCCGTTTCGGCAAATCGTCGCCACAAACGAATCTCTCGCAAGTAAGTTCGTTCGAGAGAGTTCTAGAGCGAAGCTTCCGAAGCGAAGCTGTTGTTTGTGCGAAGAAGTGGCTACTCATACAATCCATAGTCACGATTGGTAGACAGAGAAAGGAGAATGTGCTAGCATCATGCATCCAGTTGCTTTTCCTCCGTTAATCTCCTTGGTGGCTTCGCAACGGAGTTTTCTTGCAATTATCTCGGATGTTTAGCCTATAGTCTCCGCTAGTTGCAAAAGTTTAGTATTTTGTAATTGGCACACGTGTGCGCAATATGAGTTATACCTACTCCCCCTTTTTTTAGGTAATGATTTGAACATTGCGTTCTTCATGCTAGCCCACAAAAGACGGGCTCCAGCAGTTCAGTTTGAATCCCACACATCTTAATTGCGTCAAATCACCGAGAAAGGTCTCGCAACAAAACGATGCGTAACGCTTGTGCGCTGGTCTCCTCACTTCCTGATGTGCTAAACAGTCTGTCATGTCCTGTAATGAAGGCCTTTAAAACTCGAGAAGTGCACTCGTTTTTTTTTTTTCTGCAGACGTGCAGCCTCTACTGGTCTCATTCACAGCGATGTATTCTTTTACCTCGTCGGAAACATACCAGCGCGATAGCACGACATGACCACATAAAATGAAGGACAGAATCTCGAGCGAGGTAGCCAGGTCACAGCAAAGCCTTTAACTCTAACTGCCTATCTCGCGCTTCAGAGCCAGTCTCTGGCGTCAGGTGTCATCTTCTTGTGACGTTCGGCGGTGTCGCAAGTGGTCTTGGGGTGCGCGTACTTTGTTGAATGTGGCTCGTAGTATAGCGCTGCTGCTCACCGTACCAATCATTAACTTGCTTGGACTTGGAGGAAGATAAACGCGACATCCTACCACAAGGATCGGGCTTTAAGCGCGTGTAGGACGAGAAGTAGGGCTCCGCGTGTTTCTCTCCATGAGGCAAGTACTGGTGGTACATTGTGCCGCACGACTGATAGCACATGCGTTGGTACAGTAGCCTCGAAGTTGTAAGCGACGCCGCAATCTGTTGTTGGGGCTCGCAAACGAAAGCGGACATGACGACGCTTATGGCTGGCTCATCCGCGCGTACGCATACAATGTGATTGGAGTACGCAAGCGTACGCGCATGGCGGAAGACGAGCGTTAGGGGAGCTTGGTGGGTGCTCTAGCCATGCGAGCCATGCTTGGTCGGTGGGCAGGCGAGGCTACGACCGAGACCGGAGTTCGGTAATTAGGGTACACTGCCGTAATTCGGAACCTCGCTTTGCGTCTCTTTCGGGTGTACGGGCTGCTAATCTTTTTTCTGAGTGCTAGCGAGCGTGGCAGAGAGGCCACCGTTAAAGGGAGCATGTGCGAAGACGAAGCGTGCAAAAGTGAGAGATATGGAGACCTGCTGGGTGAGACAGGAAAAATAGAGAGGAGCGAGAATAAAGGAGAGGGAATGATAGGAGGAAATATGGGTGAAGATGGACAGAGATGAAAGAATAATTATTTGAGAGGATTAAAATAGAGAAGCAGATGGAATGGAATAGATAGACAGATAGATAGATAGATAGATAGATAGATAGATAGATAGATAGATAGATAGATAGATAGGAACAATTACTTTAGATAGACAGAAAGAATAAGAAAAAATAGCGAGAGAAGAATAAGAAAGAAGTAGTGGGACAGCAGTATTGTGGATGTAAACCTAGGAGACTACTGATAAATAAAAATAAAATAAAGATAGGCAATGCAAAAAAATACATTGTAGACAACACGGAATGGGATATTCATATGGTAAAATGAGGAAAAGATGAAATAGTGAAAAAGAGGCAGATGAAAAGATAAAAACAAGTAAAATGAGTGGCAGAAATGGCCCGTAAATGCTAATAAAACCATGAAGAACAATACCTATAAAAATGCGATGAGCATGAACACACACACACACACACACACACACACACACACACATATATATATATATATATATATATATATATATATATATATATATATATATATATATATATATATATTCTGGTAGATTCTCTGTGAGCGGTCACAACGTACTTTATTTCGACGTTTCGGCCTAGAGTCTGGCCTTCATCAGGATTGAAGGTACATTTTGTTGGTGCTCAGCTTTATACAATCTCAAATCAGAGGGAGAGAAGGAAACAAGACAGAAAAAGAAAAAAAAGAGATAAAGAATATAAGGTGGGCTCCCCCCGGGCGCCCCTCTTCCACTCTTCCTTCCACTTCCCCCTCCATGTCTCTCCCCCTTCTCCCCTTAACCTTTCTGAGGTCAGCGGTCTGTGTATGTTTCCTTTCACTAACGCATTCTTCCCGACCAGACGGCGCCTCCTGGCTCTGGCGGTTCGGTGTGGGGCAAAAAGAGCTTTTTCAAGAAGTTTAAGCCTTTAACTACTCAGTGCCCCGTCGACATTTCGTCGTAGAAAGAGGGGTGCCGCGTATTGCGGCAGAGGCTGGTAAGCGGGCGCTATGCGAATTCCTTGCCCGCCTCTGGACTACGCGTGCAGTAGGGGCCTTCCGACCGTGCACAGGGTTGCTGTTGGGCATGTCATGCTTGGCAGAATTGACTAGGATATATTGACTGAATAATATATATATATATATATATATATATATATATATATATATATATATATATATATATATATATATATAATTAGTCCAGAAGATCCTCTGTGAGCGGTCACAACGTGGTTCATTTCGACATTTCGGCCTAGAGTCTGGCCTTCATCAGGATTAAAGGTACAGTTTGTTGGTGTTCAGCTTTATACAATCTCAAATCAGAGGAAAAGGAAAGAAAAAAAAAGACACAAAAAGAAAAAAAAGAGAGAAAGAATATAAGGTGGACTCCCCTCGGGCGCCCCCCCCCCGCCCTTCCGCTCTTCCTTCCACTTCCCCCCTTCATCTCTGTCCCCTTTCTCCCATTCCCCTTTCTGAGTTCAGCGGTCTGTGTATGCTTCCTTTCACTAACGCATTCTTCCCAACCAGACGGCGCCTCCTGGCACTGGCGGTTCGGTGTGGGGCAAAAAAGAGCTTTTTTAGGAAGTTCTAAGCCTTTAACTACTCGGAGCCCCGTCAACATTTCGTCGTAGAAGGAGGGGTGCCGCGTATTGCGGCAGAGGCTGGTAAGCGGGCATTTTAGGAAGTTTTATGCCTTTAACTACTCAGTGCCCCGTCGACGTTTCGTCGTAAAACTAGGGGTGCCGCGTATTGCTGCAGAGGCTGGTAAGCGGGCGCTATGCGAATTCCTTGCCCGCTTCTGGATTACGCGTGCAATGGGGGCCTCCCGGCTGTGCACAGGGTTGCTGTTGGGTATGTCATGTATGGCACAATTGATTGGGTAGTAAAATAAAACAGAAAACAGACGACAGGTGCACTTAGGAAGAGTAGTTACACTTGGAATTGTTTTGAGTTGTCCAGTGCCCTTCGCAGCTGCAGTGCCGTGAACTCAGTTACTATTTTCATTATTGCCGTCATTGTTACAATAACGTTACAATAACGTTACAATAACGTTAATATACTAGAAGAGGAACATACAAGTAACTATAAGGAATGTAGCGTTTATCGCGCTGCGCTGACAGTGCAACGCGATGCTGAAATGATGTTTCCAACGCTTTCCTACGGCGTCATAATGGTGGCACCTGCCTGTCGCTTTGCGTTCTACACCTTGTCACCTCCGAGACCGGCACGCATCTTTCTCCGCGGGATGCACACCTTCGTTTTTGAAGATAACTGCCAGATGGCGCTCATGTCTAACGTGCCTCGATGCGCTCGTTCACCTCTGCCACATGCTCGAGGCACTCTGACGTAGTAGTAGTAAACATTTATTTAGAAAAAAAAAGAGTGGTTGCTAGGGAGACCAACCTCTAGTGGGGTCAGCCTCCCTGCAGTACTAGGTGGAGTCCTTAGTCAGGGACTCCATTGGTCATGACCGCTGTCCTGGCACGCTGGACCATGGCTCGTTGGGCCGCAAGGTCCTGGCAACCGAGCAGGCCACCTCCCAGTCATCTCTTGTGCAGCGCCTCCAGAATACCATTCACCGATTTTCTTGCGCAGAACATCAAATAAACATTTTGTTCACTATCTACAGACGCAAGACTATCGTCTTTCGACTACATTTGCGGTGTAACATGCAGATTTGGAACCAATTTTTTTTTACTATAAGCAAGGGAAGGGAGTACGTAGAATCCCGCTTGTTTCTTGCCTTAGTATAGTTAGTGGCTAGATGTTTATTTTTTTTATGGATCATGTTATTTGTGGTGTCTGATCGCTGGTTTCGATTTCTACTGCTCTCTTTTGTTCGTTTTTTTTCTTTTTATCGTGCTCTTCAAGCCGGATTAAAAACTACGCTCGAACGGATAATGTTTCATCATCCAATTGGTGTCTGTGTTGTATTTGACCAATACGAATGCTTGTGCAAGCTTTCGTGAGATTTACGGGAGACGAATGTCCTCGAAAAAAGTATATAGCGGCTATAATCAGGCTGTGCGACTCCGAGATGCTGCGCACAATCTTCCAGTTAATATAAATCCACCTTCTAACTCACTTCTTTGTTCCTTCCTAAGGAGCCTCTGAAGCGTCGCTGGTTTTGCAGCGCTATATAATTTAATTGATTCGGCAAACGCTATCCCCGTCTCCTCGCCGCCAAGCGTGTGAAATCAACGATTATTTCTTTTCTATAGAAACCTTATACATTCTGCGCTTTCCATAAAAAAAATACCGAAAAAAGAAGCGCTCTATCCGTATTCAAGAGTTGCCGTATTTTTTTCCTGTCCTTATCAGCTCACCACTTTTTTTTTTCTACCCTGGACTCCTTCTTCCGGTACGGCGCTGATCTTATTAGAACCACGCGGGGTTCTCGAATGCATTTGTCGTCACTATATGTTATTTATTTATTTATTTATTTATTTATTTATTTCTCTCAGCACTGTGGAGATACCCGAGTATTTCTCATGTATTGTATATCGAGCACATTTTGTGGCGGGCGGCTGGCTCTATTCTGCAAGATCTTATCTATTCCTATTATTCAACAACCTTATCTCTCCGACGGATCTCCTCCTTTTCATATTTTGTTTCTTGAAGTGCGTATTTGCGTGCGTAGACTTTTGCCAGTCTGGGTATTCAAATGGCGGGAAGGTGGAAATTCAACGCCCCAAATACTTTGCGGTTTGTATGCATGCAGTTTATAATGCACACACACACAAGCACACACGCACGTGCATATTTAAAAAAGAGGACCACCATGTTTCACCACCAACCAAAGTAACGTTTCGCCTACGCCCTATGCCTGTCTGTGTCGGAAAAAGTGTGCGCGCGCGGTTGATATGAAGAAATAAATTTAAGTTCACGTGTTTCAATGCGTGCTTGCACGTTCGCTGTTTTTAATATTTATTTTAACGCTTACGCCTTACCGCGTTCACTCCTCACGCTATCAGTCGCCACGAATACATTGTAAAACGGAAGCAGACACTTTATTTATTAACTGGCATTTTTTGTTATTGAACTCAAGACTTTAGTAGATGAAAATGTGCCACACAGGGCGTTTCTTTATTTTGTTCTAGAATTAACGTGATAGAAAGTGGGGATATTTTGTACACATGCATCCTCAAAGACGCGCTAAAACACGAAGTCTAAAAAAGAGGTAGGAACACTTGAGAACGAGGGCTGAATCACAACTGAAAAAAAAATTATTTAAGAAGAACATCGAAGAACACAAGAAAAACGCCTTCGAAAGCAAACGTCTCTCTCTCTCTCTTTCTCTCTCTCTCTCTCTCTCTCTCTCTCTCTCTCTCTCTCTATATATATATATATATGTGTGTGTGTGTGTGTGTGTGTGTGTGTGATATGTGTGTGCGTGTAATCTGCTACTCCATTTGAAACGGGGTGGGGCGACTTACATCGAGGCTCGAAAACCCACTCCCGCGTCGACCATACAGTTTCCTAAATACACACTAGAGGAAACTCGGGCGCTAGTGTCTATAGGAGCTGCAACGCAGGGTGCTTCAGCGAGCATGGGAATTATGGGTATTACACTGAATCGCCTAATCTTCATACTTCACGTTCCTTCTGGCTCCGCGTAGCTTGAAGCTGCTTTGTATACGAAACAACGTTCGGCAGTTACCCATCGCCATTTTCCGCTTTTAGGATCGCCAATTCAAATCGGACCACGAAGTATAAAACAGTCTGTTCTTTCATTCGAAACAAAACCAAAAACACAGCAAGAAACGAAGCCCCGGGCGAGTTCGCCACCCTCAAGAAGGAAGACTACAGGTAAATCCGTGTCATACCCATAATTACCAGGGTCGCTGAACGATCGCAGCGCCAGGGTCTCTTCTAGGTAAACTTAGGAAACTCTGTGCCGTCGACGACCGGGAAAAGACGCCGCACATAAAAGTCGCCTTTTTTGTCTTGATACTCAACAACCTAATTAGTTCGTTATTGTTGTTATTGTGTGATAAGAAACCAGGCAGTCTGAGTTAGAGATTAAGCTTCAAATTGTAATTGGTTATGCTTCTTGGCTGCCGACGCAAAGGCTGCGGCCTCTGTCCCAGCCCCGGAGGTCGAATTTTGATAGAGGCGAAATGCCACAGTTACGAGAATTCTTCGACGTCAGCGCACAATGAAAAAAAAAAAACACCGGATGGGCGATCTTTCCGGAGTCGCACACTACGGGATGTTTCAAAATACTATCGTGATATCGGCACGTAAAATCCGAGGTATTGTTCATATTGTCGCTTTATGCAGCTCATTCTGTCTCACTGTGCTAACACTTCTCATCTACTGTTTTCGGTTACGGTTATGAAAACGCGTTAACTAAAGAAAAAAAATTGTATTTGTCTCTGACCAAAAGCTCTCACGCTGCTTTGCCGCATACAGGCGTTCATGGTCAGGAAGAAAAAATGTGGCCTGTATGTGCTTATTCAAAAGCTCTGTTCCTCATACAAAGGTTGCTTGAACCTTTTCTTTTTCACCTTGTTTGCACTGATTGAATTTCTCGACCGAGGTATTACTCCGTACTGGCATATATGCCAGTATGGAGAAGAGCTGCGTATACACAGCTCTTCCGAATTTGTATGTTTACTTTTTCTTTTTTTAAGCTGGCCTACAGTTATCCATAACGTCGTTAACGCATCTTCTTCGTCACACGCGGCAAAAGCTCTGTTGAAATTCTTACGCGACCCGGACTTGAACAAGGGGCTGTAACTGCAATGTCACACACCGCGAAAGACAAGACTGAAATATGACGGAGTGTGCGCGCGTGTGCTGCCGAATGTGCAGCGTTCATCTCTCTTCCCTCTCTTCTCTCCATCTTTCATCTCCCCCATCCCCTCCCATGCGCAGGGTAGCAAACCGGCTGCCTATAGGCTGGTTAGCCTCCATGCCGTTCTTTTCCTCCTATTTTTCTTCTTTTCTTCTTTGCCACACGCTTTTAATGTCGTTTCGTGGAGGCTAATTGCCATGTTCTGAATTTTTTTTTTAATCTTTCTTTGTCTTTCCCAACACTGAACATTGTGTCCCAAGTATCATGACGATTGCTCACAAAGAGGTGTACTAACAATTGTGACATTGAAATCTACGTTTTCACATTGTCTGGAAGGTAGACACCACGTGCTACTGTGATGTATAACTCTCCTTGTTTGTGTGTATAGATCATAGCTTGTGTAGTTCAAGTAATTACCTGCTCACTCATCTGTTGTATGTTCTTTACACACCTAAACTCCGGTTGCCTGTGGACAGGTGCCGATTCTAGACTATCTAACTTATCTGCGCCTGCTGCTCAGGTACCAATAGTCAGGTATAACTGGAAACCACGAAACGAAGATAGAGCTTGTGCTTGCTGAATGGAAAGGGCTTTACGAACTCTTGTGAAATACTTGAACGTGCTTGTGGTATGTGCAGTCATGCCAACTGTACGTTTGCTATTCTCCCAACTGTTCCAGTTCATTTCAACTTTAATCTTAATGCATTGATATTCTCTCTTAAGGATCCTCAAAAACATCGCTTAGTAATTACTTAGTAGTTCCCTATGATGTTTAATTGTCAAGGCTCTAAGCACACGTTTAGCAATAAAGACGTCAGCGCCATGCTGGTGTAGTGGAACTACGTCTTTTTCCGTGAACCGAAAACTGAAACATCAAATACGCATAAAGTTTCTGAATTACCGCGTCCCACGAAAATAAAAAGAAACCCTTTTTGATCGGTGGCAATCGTGATGGTCACCGAACCACGATATAACCCTATCACTCACCAAGTTTATCGTTCGTAAAAGACGCGCTAAGGAAAAAAAAAAAAAAACACGCGTTTGGGGTGAACGCCTGCGAGACAGGCCTCGCACCGCATCGTGTACGCCCAATGTATTTCAATGACGTGTCGTCTGCTAGCCACGGCTGGCACAGACGACAACGCAAGCGTTGCGTCTGACGACGATGCGGGAAAAACGAAAACGTAATCGATATTCACGCGAGCGTAAATATTAAATCGCGGCGCACGGCCCCTTCGATGCACGCGTTATACAACAAGCTCAGCGTTCCCTCGTTTCTTCGAGCATCCGAGCCGGTAATTAACCGGGCCTTAATTGAAATCAATGAAAACGAAGCACCCCCTTCATCCTCTTCATGATCGTACTCCCTTTCTCCTAGCTCGCTTTGCTTTGGCCCACGTCCTCATGTGAACAAAAAAAAAAAAGAATTCAAGCCTTAAACTCTGGCAGCCCGCGCACTCTTGCTTGCAATAAACTTTGCGGACATACAAAAGGAAACGCGAAAACCTCCTTGAATTATGGCCGCTTCCACCAGAACATGCCTCGGAAACCACGCCGTTCTTATCCCTTTATGCATGTTGTTTCTTGGTTATTTGGTCCTTCATTTTCTTTTGTGTTTTCAAACACGGGAATTCGAGACCTGGGTTTTCTATGTTCACTGTCAGTCGCGTCAGAAGCGACGCCGTGTTCTTCGCAGTGGAAGAAAGGAAAATAGTAGATTGCATCCACGATGCAAACAAAACAACTATTTGGTATTTACCCCACTTTTTAACGTTTTCATTTGTTTGTTTGCCACGCTAGAAAACAAAACCGCCGAATTTCGCTGACACAGAGACAGTAAAGCGGGGCGAAATATAGCCTCGCATTCCCAGAATTGTCCAGTGCGGAAACATGGAGCATCCGGAATGCACTCGCCAGACAGTGTATGGTGTTCAAAATTTATCGCTCGCAACTTCTGGCTTCGATAGTCCGTTTAATATTTCTTATTACACTGCTTTAACGCAATCTTGCGCTAAAGGACTTCGTCAGTGTCGTTGGTTGTGAGCGAAAAATTATCATCTTCTGTATGACAGAAAAATGAAGAAAGATGGAAATGATTTAACAACAAAAAAAGTTTTGGTTCGGAGTGGGAATGGAATGCACTTCATCTGCATGGTAAGCAACTGTTCCACCACAGAGCTACGTTATTGTTTGAAATAGCTGTGATGAAAAAAAAAACGAAAAAAAACGCTACATGAACATAGTGTAGGGCAAAGAGTCCCATTAACGCACGTGATATTGCATGGCCGAAGCGTAGAATTCCAGGGGGCCACATAACGTTTAAATTGTTAAACGAAAGGCATATTTAGAGGGTCGCCAATCACAAAGCGCTCTAAAGTGTTTAATCATCGTCCGCTGCAAACGGATCAACAGAGTGAGCCTGGTAACTGCGTAGGTTCACGTGTTGCTTTGCGGACGCATTGTGGGTCCCTTGCTGAGAAAGAAAGAATTACGGAGCTGGGGGGGGGGGGGGTTTAAATATGCACTTGCAGTAGGCATTTCAGAATAATTTGAAATGACTAATGTTTTTCTAGTGGCTAAGGTACTCGGAGCTTTGCGCAGAGGCAGTGTCGCATCCAATGAAGTGCCAATCGAGGAGCGACTATTTCTAGTTGAAAACTTCCAAGGTACTCGGCTGCTAAACCGCAGGTCGTGGGATCGAATCCCGGCTGTGGCGGCTGCATTTCCGATAGAGGCAGAAAAGTTGTAGGCCCGTGCACCCAGATAAGGGTGCACGTTAAAGAACTCCAGGTGGTCGAAATTTCCGGAGCCCTTCACTACGGCGTCTCTCATAAACATGTAGTGGTTTTGGGATCTTAAACCCCACAAATCAATCAATCAATCAATCTAATGTTTCGTGTATGGTTGTTCATTTCCTGGTCGCGTAAGGTCCCTTACGGTTTCTTCACGCGACCAGGCTCATCGAGTTCTCCTTACATTTATGAACCAAACGGACCTGGCCATCCGTTTATAAACGTTTTTTTATTATATTGTTATTCATTTTGTGAATTATTTTTGTTTATGTTTTTGCTCTTACTCGTCATAGTCTTCAACATTCATTTTTATTCCTCATATTCTTTCCTCTTTCTTCCTTCTAATCTTTGTTTCCTCTGTTTCTTCCCTCTTCCCGGAAGAGTGAGGAGGCGTTGTGCCCCTCCAGGCGGCAGTTGCCAGCTTCCTCTCTCCCTCTTTCCTCTGTGTCCTTGTGTATCTGTGTATGCAAATAAATAAATAAATAAATAAATAAATAAATAAATAAATAAATAAATAAATAAATAAATGCGGTATGAATGAGGCATGCGCCGAGAACCGAAGGAAGGCTATAGCAGCTTAGAAGGGCGCGCGCATGAATCCCGATTATGCTATGATGCACTACTCTTTAAGGTGGCTCTCAAAAGTCCTCCAAGTTTTTATTCCCTCCAATCAGATTCTAGCTCACGTGTGAGATGAAGTCAACCACGCATTGAAGTTTCTACATGTAGTGTAGTGGGCCCACAACCCCAGTATAGGGTAGCATAACGCACACTAGCATCTGGTTAACCTCCCTTCTTTCCAATTCACTCTCGTTTTTCTCTATAGTGCAGTTGCAACGTTTAGACACTTGAAGGAAGACAATGAAGTAGTGTTGCTTGAGGGAAGCTCAGTTTGAGCGTGAAGAAAAGATGGTGTACAGTCAAGAAGGGGAAAAAAAAACAGACGACAGTATGAGTGCTCAAAGTGTCATCTGCTTTTCTCCTCTTGCCCGTATAGCATTTTTTTTCTTCATGCTCAAACTGAGCCGCGTTAAGGAGATACCATTTTTATCATGCACCAAATCGCCCAATCAGGAGTACTTGTCGGAAGACGAGAAGTGCGTCATCGAATGCAAAGAAACAAAAGCGCGAAGAAGTCGCAGAGCTGCGTAGTGCGTAATTTTGGGAGGGTTCTAGATTCTACAGAACTTGGGAAGTCTAATTTTGTGACATTTCACTCCTAAATCACGGGACATCGGAATTTATGTCAACGGTTTGTGGAATCTTGGCGGCGTTATTGTGTACGCTGTTTACGGAGTACCACAGCACCGCAATTTTACATAGAGGTACGCCTAAATTCCTTACGGAGTTTACAGATAGTCAGGGCAGAACAATTTTGTATAAAGTTCACGGAATTCTGTACTACGGGGGAATCCCGTGAACAGTTTAAGGAGCACTATACCGCGTCGATTTCACATGCAGTTTGCGGAATATCGGACGCCGGTATTATACATACTTTACACAGTGCAAAAGCACTAAACAATGTAGACGTTGCACAAACAGAAATAAAGTGCCTCAGACAGGTTGACAGACGCATGGAAAAGTGTACCAGTCATTGTCAGAGGCCTCTGTGTCATACAGACGTGTTAGTTTTAAAAGGTTTAATCAATGACGTCACGTCACTTGGTGCCGCTACCACGTGGTGTCGCGAGCGATGGTGGATCACGTACGTGATTGAAGCTTCCAACGGCGCATCGTCAAAGAGCACACAAGCCCCGCCGCGGTGGTCTACAGTGGCTAAGTTACTCGGCTGCTGACACGCAGGTCGCGGGATCGAATCCCAGCTGCGGCGGCTGCATTTCTGGTGGAGGCGGAAATGTTGTAGGCCCGTGTGCTCAGATTTGGGTGCACGTTAAAGAACCACAGCTGGTCGTAATTTCCGGAGCCCTCCACTACGGCGTCTCTCATATTCATATGGTGGTTTTGGGATGTTAAATCATACATATCTATTTATCAAACAGCACACAAACGCGAAGACAGAAGAGACTTTCAACACAAGAGCTCGTGCTGGCAATTTTTCCTTGTATCCGCGGATGTGCGCTGTTTGAAGATAAAGCTACAGCAACAAGCCTCACTTGCTACAGTAATTATTCAGATCGCTTCTTCACTTATCACCAGTTAACTCATCACTCACGCATTCACTCACTCTTTTTCATTCCCTCATTCGCCCGTTATCCTAAATCACACTGAGAGACTGGCTTAGTTAACCTATATTGAACCAATTTGTTGCAGCCGTTGAACTATCCACGAAATTAGTTCGCCATCAGTTAAGCCCATTACAGTCGTTTCTGATGCAAGATACGCTGATATCTGGGGATGAAGGTATTTCCAGCAAAAGCCCATCGTTAAAGCCTCTCGGTAATGAGTGCTGTGGTACGTCATGAATTTTCTCTCACACGCATCATCAAGCACGCACAAAAACGACAAAACAGAACCTACATTCTATCCGCCGTCTATTCGCTTTTCATTAACGGAAGCTCATTTCGCAAGCTCCTTCGATTAAATTCTGAGAAAACCGCCATTGGATTAGGACAAGGCCGCGAACGAAGCATAGAGAAAAAAAAGAGAACAATAATAGAAAGGATCTGTACTGAGAAATATGCTATATTGAAGAGCCGAAAATAGACGGCCTTGCAGTGAAGAGTTTCCTGAACGAAAGTCATCAAAGGAAACGAAAAGCCAAGAAAGGCTGACGATCTCAGACAAAATGGCCCTTAAAATTGACGTAGTTAAAAAAAACAGACATCTGCGCCTCTAAAGGAATCCAGGAAAAGTATAGGACCTTAGGTGTGAATAATTGATCCACCAACTGCTTTTTTTATTTGTTCTTGATGTTTAGACAGGGCTTGGGAAAGACGAGTCCTCTCTCTGTACAGCTATGAAGGTAGTGAGTTGTGGCGCCGTGGAATGCCTCATTTAGCGCCGGAGCTCACACGAGTTATCGATGCCCTTGCACCAAGGATGCCTCGATTACTTTTTTGTATTGAAGCAGAAGCCATTCTTCCAGCTTTACCTTTTTCTTGTCAACATTGAGGAGTGTTGATTCAAGAATATTCTCGACTTTGAGTTTGAATTGAAGACTGATTTATAATTTGAGTGTAAGTTGGCTTGAGAATCAGTGTTTGTACAATGTGACAACGAGGTTAGGATCCACTGACATAAGTGACCGGAGATTTAAGTAACCTAATAAGCACTTAGCTAAATATTTAACTCTGTTTCGTGGGCCGGTAACAACAGTGGAATAGCAGGTGTACAATATTGGGATACTCGGGAGTAATCGTTTGACATCTGTTTTTTTTTCTTTATTTAATGTACATCTAGGCCTGTGTGCACGAGTGCCATTTGTTTCGGCCGCTATTGAAATGCTACAGCCGGGGCCGGGAATCAAAGCCACCTTACCGACCATAGAGTCAAGACACCATAGCATGTTTAGCTATGACCGCGTCCCTCGGAGTCTTCGAAGCCCTTAGTTATAGAGCTGGCTTTGTTCTGTAGTAATAGTCACACGCAATAACATACCTTTGCTTTTCACACTTTCTGGTGTAATGTGTAAATATTGAAGAAAAGAGAGTGATTACGTCCTTAGTATTAAAGAACAACATACACGCGATTTTTTCGCAGACAATATTTTAAATAATGGGGTTGCTGGGCCCTTTGCTGCACGCTTACTACACTGCATAAGAGGTCTTCAAGTGACGATTAAGGATTATAGCAGCTTTACGGGAAGTGTTCTGTTGCACGTTTAAAAAACAGTAATATTATTTCGCGGAAATATATTTTAGTGATGTATTTACTAACAATAATGTTCCTCTAGTAATGACAGCTCTACTAACCTTTCTCTATATTTCCGTATGAACCCACTCACGTGTATTGGTTTATTCAAGGAAGTGACAGCTTGGCCTTTTTGCATTTAGTCATATTTTTGTTCTTTTTTGAATGTTTCTTCTTCCTTTCTTATTATTACTCAATATTTGTTGCACATCTCTTTTTTTCTCATAATTATATCCTTGCAGGCACAGCAGTGATGCATGCAGCGGGTGGACCTGCAAGAAGAGATAGAAAATGAGCAGATGAACGTGGTAAGTAAGGAAGCATGCAAACTTGGCCGCCCTTGGGGAGCACGTAGGTTGAACTCACGGAGAAGGCGAGAAAGAGAAAAAGAGTCTACGGGGATTTCCCGCCGTTCCTTCCTTTCACAGTGCACTATCTATCATTGCGTCTTAAGTCTACTGGCTAGAGTGCCTCCTCGAGGACTCTGGGGTGCAATTTTCATCACCGTTGTGAAAATTGTGCCCTGATGCTCTCTGTATATACACGGATAGACGTGGTCATTGTTATGCGCAGTATTATGCAGAGTGTAGGCTATTTCCTCATATACGTAAAGTAAAAGCGGAAAAGAAAAAAAACTAAAACGTATGTATTTGTGTCCTGTATTTGTGTTTTTCTTCCTCGATACCGTTTAAACAAACTGTCTAATGACCAGTATTCTTGCTTCTTGGAAACGCATGTTGGAGAAAGAAAAGTGCGGATCGAGGCATAGTAATCACTTCAAATCGGTAATGTATACCTCCTATCAGTATTTTGAAGAGCGGAGCAGCGGCATCACGTTTCTGCTGAGCCGCAGGTGACGGGATCAAATCCCGGTGGCAGTGGCTGTATTTTCAATTAAGGCAAACATGTTGTAGGCTGATGTGCTCCGATTTGGATGCACGTTAAAGAACCCCGGGTGGTCGAAATTTCCTAAGCCCTTCACTACGACATCTCTCTTATTCATATTGTGGTTTTGGGACGTTAAACCCCACATATCAATCAATCAATCAATCAATCTATCTATTATTACAGCAAACTTTAAATGTGTCGAGCTGTGAGAGTTAGTCAACTCTTGTCCCGTGTATGTTCAATTCGTACATGCATTTTGCTTGAGGTGCGCGCTGCAAGTTTTGAACTGCTGCTGTTTGCTGTTCTTCGCGTTACTTCGCAATTCGTGGCTGTAGAATGGTTCCCTCTGCCTTGTGGCGCAACACTGCACAATGAACACTCAACTGCCTCTGTGAAGACCCGTTTAACTTTCGTGTTTTGCCGATTCTTGAAAAGAGGGATCAACAACGTTTTTTCTTTTGTTTTTGTTGTTGGCGGCATTTTCAGGAAATGAACGAGCACGGATTACTTATTTCTGGGATGTCCTGCTGTCACCCATCTCCCACCGTCCCTAATTTGCATTGTAGAGTGGATGGCTGTCGCCGTGCAAGCACAGCTACTGCTCCTTTCCCTAGGCCAACGCGTTAATCAATATGTACGAGCTGTCGACGTCGACTTGCGAGGCAAAGTGGGGAGAAGCAGAGAGGGCTGATGCGATGCTTGCCTTGTTTTAATTAGTCATATCCGGCCGCTGATCCCCCATACCATAATTATGCAACGAAGGACTCGAACTATTTTTCGCAGGTCAGGTGCGTAGGCTCATGCATTGAACTGCGCATTGCTTATTGGTTGTTGGTTGCACGCGTGTAACACATGGGAAAAAAATCAGCGTGCTGACAGTTTTTCTATAGTTTTACCCGTCAAAACATCGGGGGATAATGTCATTAATACTGTACAGTGCGAATATGCTTACCCCTGTCGTTATGCTCTCAAGCTACGAGGCGAAATCCGGTGCGTAACATGCATGTCTCATTCCGTGACATTCTATTGCCTTGTTCATTACAAGAATACGATTTCTACCTCGACACCGGTAACCTTACACAAAGTGATTATGAAGAGTCGTTGATTTTGATTAAAAAATTGCAGAATAATTTCAGTAATAAAAAAAAACTCCGAGGTTCGGGAGCAAGGGCGAAAAAATAAATCCGAGAGCAACCAATGGTAATGTTATACTCAATAGGAGTGACATATAACTCTTTTAAAACCAACTTCTTCAAAACGCCCGCGTAAGAGTATACGGTCGCTCCAAGTAGCTTTTCGCACAGTCTTGTCGCATTCAGCTCTCAGTACGTAGAAGAATATACGAGCCCTGTGGTAATGGCTGCAAAGGCAGTGTGTGTCCTAGCGATCGCTAACGCCGCCTTAAGATCAATGTTCCTGTTTGCTGCTACAACGACATGTTCCTTCTTCCCACTACGCTCTTCCATGCTTCCTGTCTGTCCGTCTGTCCGTCTGTCCGTCTGTCTGTCTGTCTGTCTGTCTGTCTGTCTGTCTGTCTGTCCGTCCGTCCGTCCGTCCGTCCGTCCGTCTGTCTGTCTGTCTGTCTGTCTGTCTGCCCGTCTGTCTGTCTGTCTGTCTGTCTGTCTGTTTGTCTGTCTGTCTGTCTGTCTGTCTGTCTGTCTGTCTGTCTGTCTGTCTGCATTATTTCTCAAACTTCGCTCAGATTTCTGTGTGACGCAATCGCTAGGCTTTCTTTTGTTTTAAACTTTACTCTCCAGACGGGTCCATGCACTCCCCAAGGAAAGAAAAAAAATTCCTTCCACGAGCCGTGTCCAGTGCAATCAGACCGCTGTCTTGATGGGGGGGTAGGGTGCCGTCATGATACAGCACAGCAATGTGGAAGGAAGCCTGAGACACTGGGGAATTTGTTTTCAGAAGAAGAAATACGTTACTACAGCTTCTGTTTTCACGTTTCCTTCAGCGGAGAAAATTGTGAACCTAAAATGCCGTGCTTGAAACAGCACTTAATGCAGTAGCGAAACACAGCCCACGTACATGGATCTGAAGACCTGAGCTTGTCGCCTCGTTCACGTGACATTTCTCTTAAAATGCAAAGTCATGGCAAGTTGTGGATCACCAAGTGCTCCGTAGGTGCTCCGGTAAACATGGGTCACTGTTCTTCATCGAAAACGTCTTCCATACATACACACATACATACATACATACATACATACATACATACATACATGCATGCATGCATACATACATACATACATACATACATAAATACATACATACATACATACATACATACATACATACATACATACATACATACATACATACATACATACATACATACATACATACATACATACATACATACATACATACATACATACATACATACATGCATGCATGCATACATACATACATACATACATACATACATACATACATACATGCATGCATGCATGCATACATACATACATGCATGCATGCATGCATACATACATACATACATACATACATACATACATACATACATACATACATACATACATACATACATACATACATACATACATACATACATACATACATACATACATACATACATACATACATACATACATACACACACACACACACACACACACACACACCTAATACACATAGCACAATCAGTTCGACCACCTCCTCCCCTCATTATGAGCGAATTATATAACCCTTTAGTAGAAAGGTAACGATAAACTCTGCACCATATGGTGTCTGCATCTTTTTTAACGAATGGAAGTAACCTGCACTGAATGTAGTGTTTGCCTATCTTGTGAGTTTTTATTGGCCGACAGAGCTGTTACTAGCTTTATTATTTGACAAAATCGCCACTAAATAAAATGTACGATATAGTGCTCCAAACTTACGCTTCCAACAACCACGGACGTCGTTCGAAGAAGAGGAAGTGTACAAAAAATGCGAGCATTGCGAGAAAAAACACCAGCAGCGCTTTGTCTCCAACTTTGTTAAGTGCAAAATAGACCTGTGCAAAAACTAGTTCAGTGCATTTTTTTTCTGTCGCGACGTGCTAAAGGCAGTAAGGCTACTCAGACTTGTACTCTCCCTCACTTTTTGGCCTTTTCACTCGACGCAATACATGCTCTTGGGTAGGTGTCGAAATGCGCAGAAGATACTTCGTTGAGCAAGCCAGATCAGACAAGCGATTGCGGCAAGAACGGCTTCACAATACATTCTGACGCGTAAGCAGAATGTATACTCTGCAAGCTGAGCCGAAGCTCTGAGGTAACACTCTCTTTTGGCACTAATGGTCATAAGAATCCAGGCTGCGTGGAAATTCGCCGGCGCTACTTTATCTCAAAAGCGGATTCACAAAGAGCAGACGTTATTCTTGTTTAATGACCTAACTTCGAGTTACACCCCATCGCGGAAAACTATGAACACGCAGTACAAGCCTTTTTTTGAAATCATGGGCGATGTGCTTCCTTTCACACCTAAAAACAAAAAGAAGCAATGTGTGAATTCGCTGAATGCTGCGTGTTTGCAGTGTTTGCCACAGTGTAAGACTGCAGTGCAAGAGATATATCGTAATGCCTTAGCATTACGTTTTCCCGAAAGAAGCTGACAAATCAGCTGACGTCACGCCACAAGAGGTTCAGAAGTGTCGTAGCTTGGGTGAGTCCCTCATCTGTGAACTTCGCTTGCGTTAGTGCGGTACATAGAAGACTTAAACACGACGCAAAGAGAAAGAGAAATGTTGATGCCTACTTTTCTCTTTTCGTCTGTGTATTGTTTCGTTCTTTTTTGCGTATCGCACGAATACAAGCGAAATCCAGTAGAGGTGCTAATAGTTGTGCTACTTTCAGATGAGAAATACAAACGTGGCGTGCAACAACCGTTCTACAAACTTGTTGGACACACATGCCATTTTTCGCAATGATGAACTCACTGAACAAGCAGTACGAAAACTTCACTGGTGCTTTCTGCGTGTAGCGGATAAACACTTTCATTTCATTTCATTTTATTTACCCTCAGGACCATATGGCATTATAGAGGGGAGTGGAAATGAAGTTTACAAGGAAAAGGAAAAAAACAGCATGAGAATATACAGCATAAAAATACATATTACACAGCAGAGTGTACAGCAGAGAAAATACAGCATGAGAATAAATAATGAAACGAACACAAAAATAAAGAAGTAAAGAAAAACTCCTGATTATACAATAGTAGCTGTGCAATGACGGTGAGCATAATACAATTTTGAGTAACGTTTAGCTCATACAATACTGAGTAAGGTTTGACGGAAAATATTGTTATTAGTAATAGTGACGATGTCTTTGGGAAGTTGGTTCCAATCTACTGATGTACGAGGTATAAATGATCGAGAAAAACACTGGGAGTTGCAGGATGCGATGCAGTTGCACTTAATGCTCCAGCCACTTGAGCACGTTCGCAATACATCTCAACGGCTCCGAGCAAGTCGAGTACGTTGCACCGAACTGCGTAGTTCTTTCTCTGTGAGAGTTCGCGTAAGCGTTATAAATTGAAAGCTCGGTGGCTTCTAGCGGTATAGAGATAAGCGGTCGCCTGGGCGTGAGACTACTTCTGTGTAAGACGGCGTGTCACGTGGTGTCGCCTCGCTTGTCTTCCGGACCGAAACGACCATTGTGAAAGCTGATCTCTCCCTCTCTCTCTCTCTCACCTTCTTTCCCACTGGTCATGACGACGATCCGCGGAACGTCCCCGAAGCCCCACTTGACTCCGCGATATTGTTGCCAACTTAGGTGGCCGCACCACTTTCGCAACTTATTGCCTACTTACCTGCTCCCTAGCCGTAAGAGTCAGGGACATTCTGGACCACATTTATCGCGGTTAAGCGAGAATCGGTCGAGATTCTGAAGATATTTGTTTCGTTTGAGTGCTCTCAGAGTGCCAACGAAATATCTTCTAGAAATCAATTTGCCTGGGCGAAAAAGAAGATGAGAATAAGGAGGAGGAGGAGGATTGAAAGAGGAAGGACAGGGAGGTTAGCCCGTTCTCAGACCGGCTGGCTACCCTGTACTGGGGAAGGGGGTAAGGGGAAGAAATAACTTTATTTTAAACAAGTTTTGAGCTATTTCACGGACACCTGAACACCGAGGCACTGTGCTAGAACTTCGCACGCTTGATGAGACATAATTATCACTGATAATTTGCGTAAATCAGTGGTGTATCAACACCGTTCTCCAACTTTCAAGAAATAGATGTTTTGAATGCTATTGTGACCGAGTTGAATTTTTGTGGGTAAGGTAAAGTCGAGTTTGGGAAAAGTTACAAAACCTGGTTGAATAGCACTAATTCTTTTAAATAGGATTTCTAGCTTGTGCTAGCTAATGAGTTTAGCAAGGGCTTAAAAAAGTGGGTTACTTGAGACTCTGAAAACATTGTTAATGAGCTTAATTAGGCTACTGTTAACTAATTTGGCGACTGAAGCCAAACAAGTTACTCGAATAAGGTTTGTTCCGTGCTGGTACGTGAAGGCTAACTGATGTCCAACACTAATTCCGTTCAGTAGTCGAGTGGCTTGGTGTGTGAGAGAGTTCACTTTGGGCAGCCGTGAGCTGGTGGAATCATATCAATTAACCTAGTGCAGTCAGAAAAATTTAGAAAAGCCTGCGAAGCCAGAACCAGGTAGTGGTCAACCAGCTGTGCTGTGATTAAATAATGTGACTTACCGCTAACTGCCCTAATTTTTATTTCTTACTATAAGTATTAAAACACAAGAAGCGTTATTTTTTATACATTTAATCTTGTACCAAATATTCCTCTATAATTTGGTACAGTTTCTGCAATCCAAGTTAGCCTATCTTTATATATAATGTATAAACGTTGGTAAAACCGCCTCATACCACCTGGCTAATGGTAGCAAACTGGACGTAGTCTAGTGAAACTCCCTACTTTTCTTATATTACTGAACGTTAGGGGTGAGCCACGCTTATTAGGCGAACAAAAACAAGCCCAAGTTACCGCGCAAACATGTTTCTCCACCCCGTAAACTGAAAAAGTGTGCACGAGAACAGTAGTAGTGACAAAGCAGTAGCTTCTAAAGCTTTTAAAGAACCTCTTGAAATGCAAAGGACAAGCACATTTTTTCTGAATCTTCGTAATCCTTGAAGCAAGTGCTCTACCGCGATGGCTTGGAAGAGAGGCGAGGGCTTCCCTCCACTGCACGGAACTAAAGAATGCGCGACCCAGTCGCGGAGTTCGGAGTAAGATCGTCGGCGACGTGGCTCCATCTTCGCACTCTTAAATTTCATCGATCGGTATTTTTCATTCGGAGCACATATTCCGCTATTCAGCGTGCCATCGCTTTAGAGGCGCAGAAAGTGTTTTCGTTTGAGTTTTCTTACCGACGCTCAGACATTTTATGTTCCTCTTTTTAATTATTATACCTCGAGTTTCAAATGTGGCACGAAAGGACACATAGAATCGCAGCCATGGCGCAGAACGCCAAGTACATCTAGCCATCACTAACCAGCTTTAGCCAACCTGACCAAGCGCTGCTTGCGCATGGTAGGTTTAGCACAATTATTGCACTTTTTTTACTGCGAAACATGTCATGAGATCATGAACAAGAGTGTCGTAGATGTTACTAGTTATACGCCGTCTGTGCTGTTACCACGGTTGCTACTACAACCACTACTGTTAGTACTAGCAGTACTCTTCGACCGAAACCAAAAGTACGATTCCGGTCATGGTGGTCGCATTTTCAATGAAAAAAAAATGCTTGACACCCGTGTGATTATATTTGGGTGCACGTTAAAGGACCCCAGGTGGCCCAAATTTTCGAAACCCTCTACTACGACGTCTGTCGTAGTCATATGGTGGTTCTGGGACGTAAACCCCTAATTTTCTAAATTATTGTTTAAAAATACCAGCTGTCTTTAACGCGTGCAAAAACGCGTGCACAGAAGCTTTGAGCCCCACCAACTTCTCGTAAGGATTCTTCTTGCCACGGTAAAGAAACGTAACGCGCCAATAAAACAACGACGATGATATTCCACAGAAATAAACCGTAATTTTTATTTCAAAGAAATCAAGCGAAAAAAAAAGAACTGTCTACTAGAGACATGTCCTGGCTTTCACAGTGGTGATTAGGCTGCCACCCGTACATCATGAATAAAAAAAAAGGGGGGGGGGGACTCGGAGATGGGGGAGGTGCCAGGATGGAAGAGCTCCGTAATAAAAGCGCGGAAAAGTGTGAGTAGCTTGGAAAAGCTATCGTGAAGTGCCGACGATGCAAACGCATAAATGTGATAAAACGGCGAGAACAGGCAAACCCGGCAGCTGTATGCCAGCCACATTGTCATCGCTTCTTTTTCTTTTCCTTACTTCTTTCTTGCAACTGCCTTGGCAGCAGTGGGACTGCTGTTAATGGAGTGGCTGCGACGTGAGGCTACGCACGTACATACACAGTGAGAACGACAAGGTCCCTTTTATGGACGGGAAATGTCGTAGCTCTTCTGTGTCGGCTGCAGCGCACTTGCTGTTGATGTGTCTCAGAGCACGTTCCCCCTTCCCGTTCGCCGGAGGGCTTCCATGTTTACTCGTCTACCGTATGTATTAGTGGAGAGATGTAAGCACTTAGACAAGGTAAGTAGCGGAAACAAAGAGGTAGCAAGGCAAGCAAAGAAAAAACAAACAGGGCAGCTGTTGCGTCTCCGCTAACGATTTCGGCGTAAACAAAGAACAAAAAGGTGCTCTTTGTCGTCCTTCCTATTTCCGCTGTCTCCGCGAGGTGCCTTCGCCGCTCTACTCCTCGTTCGGTACATGTTATGAGGCTTAAAAATTACTACCGAGTGAATACACAAGACCGTAAAGTGCCGAATTAAAGGCTGCAAGCTTCTTGAGAAATGACTGTATTTATATATGTGTGGCTGTTCTTCGGCGAAAAACGATGTTGCACCGAAGAATGATCTATTTGTTTAGCCTGTCTCTCGAAGCTCAACGCACTGTCAGTATAGGGCTTTGCGCGTAAGGGCTTTGGCTCTGGAAAGACAAAGTAAACCCATTGTTTTGGATGAACGTTCTTTCGTATTTGTTTGATTTTCCTTTGTGAGATGAAAAAGCGTCAGCAATCTTCATGTGAGAACAGTTTTCGAAAAATAATGCTCAGCATCCTATACTCCTTTTTTTTTAACGAAAGTGGTTTATGCCGGGGTCCTACACGGCTCCGCTGATGTATTTCTGTTATGGATATGACGTTTTAAATTATATAATAACAGATTACGAAGGAAAAAAAACGAGAAGACAAGATTCTGTCGTGCGGAGTCGAACCAGCAACCTCTCGTTTCGCCGCGTCCGGCGCTAACCACTGTATACGCGATGGAGCGAACGTCGTTGAGGATGCTGCATTCATGTACACCACACACCATTTGGCAGCCCCGGGAGCGGCGAAGCAATAGCGCGTTTTCGTTATCAGTAGCGAGGTGGTGCGACGGGCTTGTAGTGGGCGCGCTCCAAAGGTTGTCGCGTCTGCAGATCAACGCCCCCACGGAGCATGGGCTCTCCTCCTCGCGCGCGCCTATTAGGCTCGTAATTCGGGAGATGAAGAAGGTCACTTCGCTCGCTGCCGTGGCCGCGTTTACAAAAGCAGCACTGCTGACACACGACGAAGGAATAATTGTATAATGAAGGAATGATGACAACAAAAGGGAACAACAAGCATCATCGCAGAGTAAGGCAATCTTCCAGGGCCTACCCATTCCTACGTTGAAGATGATGTGCCTGTATGCCTCCAGTTTTTGCAGCACTGCGTCGATCAGGACTATTGAGAACTCCATCTCGATGTACTCGTCAACTATACGATTGCAGTGAGAACATCTCGACAACTTCAGCAGGCCGGGACCGTAGCTCTTGTACAGTTGCTGTTGCGTCTCGCCGCAGTGAACACAGGCGTAATTCGGCTTCAGGGTCACGGAAAGGTGTCTTTTCTAAACACACGGCACAAAACACACACTTCTATTTGTCTCTCGCTCGTAGGCTATCTCTACGAAACTCCAAACAGACTCAAGAACGGGTGACGCGGCTACACACGCGAAAGAAACACTGCTGCTTCTATTTACACTCTCTATTCACTTCTTGCGTTCAGTAAGAGCCGATGCCGGCATCTTTTCCTTTCTTTTTTCTCTCGCTCGAAGACTTTTTTACGAAACTCCAAACCGGGACAGGACAGGTTAGTGACTACAAACACCAAAGAACACCGCAGGTAGCACAGCTACTCGCTCTTCACTTCTTGCATTCAGCAGGCTGCGATGTGTCTGTCTTGAAAGAGAGCCGTTCCTTGAGCTTTGCGAGCAGCGACTTCTCCTGTTCGGCTCCCTCGGCGGTGTGCAGGTTCTCGACGACCACCTTGGCGCACTCGGCCCTAGTGAGCCCCGTGGCTGAGGACACGGAGACCCTGCTTGGCGTACCCATCTGAGGCGACGGCTCGGAGGCTCTCCAGTCGACGGGTGCACAGTTCGGCGTCGGGCACCACGGTCTGCTCACTCTGGCGAAACTCTTCGGCCACCCTACGTTGCACGTACTCGACCAGGCATTTGCCGCTCCGCACGGGATCAGCGCGCCATACGCTGCAGATTTTTATGTATTCGCGGTACAAGTTTGCCCCTGCCATTTGCGAACGAGGACATCGGTGATTGAGCGTGATCCTCTTTACGATTGCGACAGTTGTTCGCGCTTCTCCTGCGCATGTACTTGTGCGCTCGTTTCGTGCCTGTTTCTTTCTGTCGGAACAGCGCGATTCAAGTATCGAGCTGTGACAATTGTTAGTCCGCGCTCGTTCTCTGTATGCTAATTTCGTGCGTGCATTCTGTTTGAGGTGCGCGCTGCAAGATTCGAGCTGCTTGTTGTTCTTCACGTGACATTTCAATCAGTTGCCGTTACTGCAACAATACACAATGAACGCTACACTGCTTCCGTTAAGATACGTCTCACTTTCGCGTTATACCGGTTCCTAGATAGGGGGACCAGCCACGTGTTTTTTAAGATAATAAATTTTGTTTTTAGGAGAAACAGAGCTTGTGTCCCTTTGTGTATTTTACAGACAGAAAAAGCTTAGAAGAATTGGAGGCCTGAACAGCTGAAGTGTCTTGAACAACGCGTGTCAATGGAGCCAACATTTAAAAAAGTGTTCTTATTTTTTTCACGGCAAATTCTTGAATTCTTGCTACCTGAACATGTGTACTAATACTCTAAGTAATATTTCAAACAAATCTTGTTTGTTTTTACAATGCCTGCTTGAATACAAGTATAACTACAACGCAACTACAACATCTAGTTATATTTTCTTGTTAAAGTAAATATGGGCTTGATGAAAAATACAGTGGATTTCAGTCATTTTTCTGGTAGGAACCATTATCCTTTCGTTGCGTTGAACAATTAAGTAATGTATATTTTGAGATGATAAGCGCGAGAATTTAAGAAACATGAAGAAACAAACAATCATATCCACAGAACAGACATCCCCAGTGTCTGCGTTGTGTTATTGCTTGTTTGCTTATGTTCGTTGAAAAGTTGTGTGGCTATTCTGAAGTGTTTAAATGGCTACTCTGTCATTACCACTTAAGCCGGTGATGATAACTCTGACGGATCTCTTTCGGCTCCCAAGATGGGTGCCGGAATCTTGTGCTACATATTTTGAGATTAAGGCGCAGCATTTCTGCTTCAACACACCATCTTCACTCATTCCTCTCTATGTAGTTAATTTGATTTGATATATGGGGTCGAACGTCCTAAAAACCCCATATATGATCATGAGAGACGCCGTAGTGGAAGGGTCCGGAAATTTCGACCATCTAGGGTTCTTTAATGCGCACCCAAGTCTGAGCACACGTACTTAAGTAGTTAACGCCGTCTTTATGTGTAGTTAACGAGCCCCGACACGTTTCGCAACTTTAAGCAACACATAACGCTTCCGTCTAGCTTCTTCCACGCCACTTCGTGGAAGCTTTTCGCAGCCGTGGATACTTCATGCTACCGGAAGAAGACGTCGACGCTCACGTGTCATCTTCGTTCTTATCACTGCGCCATCGCGCTGTAAGCCTACTGCTAAGATGCGGGCTGACATGTAATCACGCGTGCTCGTCTTCACTTGCTTCGTGCAGGGCAGGAGACTTTGGCATTACATCCGCCATCTCGATATTGCTACTTCATGACGTTGGTGTTCTTGTTTACGTTCTTTTTACTCAACGCCAATTTGTCTTCTTTCTTTCGCTGCTTGCCTGGACTAGACCACTTTACCAAGGTGAACTTTCAGGGCCGGAGTAGAGAGGCGGTATCGGGAAAGGAGAAGGAGGGGGGGTGAGAGGAAGGGAATCATGCGGGAAACGCATTTAGCTACGAGTTCTCACTGCAGTGATTCAGTAGAAAACGACTTTCTTCATTACAATGGCATAATAAAGAAATGAAGAAAGGTAGGTAACGAAACAATTTTACCTAGAATAGAGTGAAGAAGCTGTCGTTGAATTTGACTGGCGATGAAGTGCACTGCTGGAGTGAGAGAAAAAAATTGGTGTGATGAGTCTCCAGACACGATTGCGGACATAGCTCTCAGATGACGCCAAGAGGGCCATCAGAGGGCTCGGTAATGCCTGGAGAATGCGGCATGAAAAGAAAAAAAAAAGACAAAGATGAAGAGCGTAAGAAAAACTCGGGAGAGGATATTGCGGAATGGAAAAAAACGGAATTCCTCGTCTGCCGGGGCATCGCATTGTTTTCTCTTCTGTATTTCTCGTCGCAGATCTGTCTTTTTTCTGATGGAGGCGGAAATGTTGTAGGCCCGTGTGCTCAGATTTGGGTGCACGTTAAAGAACCCCAGGTGGTCGAAATTTCCGGAGCCCTCCACTACGGAGTCTCTCATAATCATATGGTGGTTTTGGGACGTTAAACCCCACATATCTATCTATCTATCTATCTATCTATCTATCTATCTATCTATCTATCTATCTATCTATCTATCTATCTATCTATCTATCTATCTATCTATCTATCTATCTATCTATCTATCTATCTATCTATCTATCTATCTATCTATCTATCTATCTATCTATCTATCTATCTATCTATCTATCTGTCTGTCTGTCTATCTATCTATCTATCTATCTATCTATCTATCTATCTATCTATCTATCTATCTATCTATCTATCTATCTATCTATCTATCTATCTATCTATCTATCTATCTATCTATCTATCTATCTATCTATCTATCTATCTATCTATCTATCTATCTATCTATCTATCTATCTATCTATCTATCTATCTATCTATCTATCTATCTATCTATCTATCTATCTGTCTGTCTGTCTGTCTGTCTGTCTGTCTGTCTGTCTGTCTGTCTGTCTGTCTGTCTGTCTGTCTGTCTGTCTGTCTGTCTGTCTGTCTGTCTGTCTGTCTGTCTGTCTGTCTATCTATCTATCTATCTATCTATCTATCTATCTATCTATCTATCTATCTATCTATCTATCTATCTATCTATCTATCTATCTATCTATCTATCTATCTATCTATCTGTCTGTCTGTCTGTCTGTCTGTCTGTCTGTCTGTCTGTCTGTCTGTCTGTCTGTCTGTCTGTCTGTCTGTCTGTCTGTCTGTCTCCCCACCCCGCCCCGCAGCTGGTTCCATCTGCGGGGCGGGGTGGCGTGCTGCTAGCAAGCGTCTAGTCCTATGGCACTATGATGTTACCTGTGCATCGTTCGGTACTTCACCACGGTCTGGCGATGGACCGCACTTTCGGGCGTACAACTGGTGTCGACTATGTAGCTCGCTTTGCGCAGGCATTCCTGCTTGATGTCTAGGCAAATCTTTAGTGAATATGCCTGTATATAGCGCGTTTTACGGACAAGCCTGCTCCCAACCGAACACGCAGAAAGTTGGTTTTATTCCATCTTTCTTTCTCGTGCTATTTTTGTGTGCTAGGTGAATGGGTACCAGAGATGATCAAGTTGCCCCATCTCTGCGAGGAGTGAGGTGCACGCGTTTAGTCTAACCTGACGAACCAACCCATTCCTATGGCACATACCTCCTCAAGTTTCTGTCCAAAATCTGCGCAAGAACGGCAACCTAAACAGCTATGCTGTTAAAGAAAAGTTGTATCGAAAATCCCAAGTGTGCAACCTGTTTACCTCAACGTTACTAACTTTGGGTGAACTGCCCTAAATTTTCTGTTTTGCTGAAGTATAGGCACTAATGCGTTTGTATTCGCCGGTTCCCAGTCAACGCAGACTTCTTTCGCTTCTAACACAAAACGCGCAGTTTTACCTCACCGATTCACAGATCTTCCCAGCGCAGGCCAGCACTGCATCGTATTGCGCATTCCGGCTGTGTCAGTGTTTCTTCCAAACGTCTTCCTCATAGTGTACCTGCCAACTCTTTCATTCGCTTGGTGCAGACAGGATCCCACTCGGGTACGCTAGACCTCACCGAAGGTTCCGCTTCCTTCGAAGCTATCCCCCCCCCCTAGATTCCAGTCCCCCTTTTCCTCTTGTCGGCCAGCAATTCGGAGTCGATTGTTTCTATGCTCCATCGCCACCCATTCTGGCCGCAGGGCCCAATGGCTGCTACGCATAGACATGGCTTTCTCGGCTTCTGGACAAGCCATCCGTGACTGATGGTCTGCTAGCGATTCAGTGACGATGAGTGAGTGAGTGAGTAAACGGGCGTGCCCATTGAAAACAAGCGAGACAAAACAGCGCCTCTTCGCGGGGAAGGACGCGCCTCGCACGCCACTGGCAATCTTATCGTCATCAGCAGCAGCAGCAAAACGCTTCGGCCACCATTCCTGTGGTGGTACACTAAGTGAGAAAGAGGAGACGCTCTCTTCTTTCTCTTCGCACGATTCGTCTCCCTTCTGATCTGCGTCGATTTGTTACTCGTCAGTGTGACTCGAGTCGGTGGATTGAATAGCGTTCGCGGAGAATGGGGTTCGCTTCATTCCCCTCTCGCGATTAATGAATGGAGGTTAAAAATAAAATTAAGGCGGGTGAGGGGCTTTTCTATCGCTAGCACCAACGGCCAGCCGAGCCGGCGAACAGCCTCGACACTCTTGCAGTACCGGCTTGGCTTTGACTTGGCTTTGCTGACAACATCAACGAGCATGGACGAAGGTCGACTTCAACAGTTCCTCCGCAAAAAAAAAAACGATTCAAGAAGAGCCAACATTGGCTTGTAGGCTGCTCGTGATGTCATTGTGGAATTGTGATTGAATTCAGGTCTTGCTGCTAATAGGTTTCATCACCAGACATGTTTCGTTGGTTAGCCCTTCGATGTCTGGTGCCATCCAAAATGGGGGATCGGCCACGAAAAGTATGGTACCTTACTTTGAAGTTGAGACGTCCCCGGCTACGCCACCGATTTCCAAAGAGAGGGAAGAGCACTCAACCCCTTGTCTATCCGGTTCCCTCTTGGCTATGTGTCTCAATCACTTCTCACATACAGGGATTCGTGCTGGGGCCGGGAAGTGAGACGCTACGACCTGTTTCTATTTACTGATTCAATTAATTTATTACTAACTACAAACATCGTATACCCACGTACATTAACAACTACACAAAATTATAACACATGATTTACACACTCGTAACGTGTGACGCAGGATACATAAGGGAAATAACTTTGACAATACAATGGTGCGACGATACAAAGTAAACGCATGACGACACAAACACGATGAAGTTATCAGTTACCAAAACCCGCAATGTCTCAACACTCCACCTCTCTTCCCGCAAAGCTAATCTAAATAAGGTGCATAAAGTACGTCTCACGAAAGGTCCATGTTGACGGGGGCCTCGAAGCTGGCTGTTCGAGTCGGGGCTCAGGGTTTCTTCCTGGGGTCATTGTCCAATTAGTCGGCGTCTTCATTGTCTTCGTCATCGTCGCCTTCGTCGTGCCTCTCAGTAATTTCCATCTTAGCCCTCTTTGGTAACGCTCCATTCACTCGCGTCCTATCCCTAACTTTCATTCATCATCGTACCGTCCTTGCCCCAGTCATCATCTCATCGCCCCTCATCGCTATCTCTTCGCACCGTAATCTTCCTCTTCCATTCCGTTTCTCTACCATCTCGAGCTCATCGTATCGTATCTCTGACCCCCTTCGCATTGTATCGTAGTCCCTTTTTGTAGGACCCGACTCCGCCCCTTCGTGGCACCTAACCAATTTCCACTGTTGACATGACACATTTCTCTGTCATTCAGTGTGTATCATCTTCGACGGCCGCCCCCGCGGCCCGCACCATTGGAAAACCCTCTCCCAAGCAAAGCCGAGCAAGTAACAATGTTCAAACTCAAGCCTCAGAGAGTGAGATGGGCGAGCCGTCCGAAGACACTTTAATTACGGGCGAACAATGGTGCCGATGCTTCCGACAAGGTGCGTCGTCTGTAATAGCCAACGTCCGGAGTTTGCAGTGTTGTGCCAAAATGTTTTCGACCGAACCAATTGCCCCAGTTTCTGGTACTTGATGAGCCCTGGAGACACGGAGGCTGACGGATGTCAGACCGGACCCGGCACAAGCGCCGCGGCTGGATCGCATTCCCCGAACCAACAAAAGGTGCTCTGCTGCTCCCCCATGCCACAAATCTGAACAGTGCGCGCGGATTATTTCCACCGAACACTGTCACGTTGTCTGTAGACAACAAGGTGCCGCCCGGTCCTCGTGTTTGCGCAAAGGGGGGGGGGGGCGAGAACAATAGAAATAATCCTTCCAGGTACTCCACTCCGAAACGCCCATTCGTTACACCGAAGTTTTTTTTTTCCTTTTTTTTTAATGCGTGGGTTTAAAAACGAGCGTAAACATCTTGAAACGACCAGGCTTCAGTCTGTGTTTGCGGGGACGTCACAAAGTAAAGTTGTTTTACCATACCAAAAGGGTTTGACTTCCTGGAACTTTTTTTTATTTTCTGATCGTGCGTATTCTTTCAACGTCAACTCCGTGAAAAACAAAAAAATTCTGGAGAAGCGAAGGGTTAAACCCCCTCTAGCACTCCCCCTGCCCTTGTTACGTCCATGGTTACTACTATATAATTTACAATACAGAGGGCTCCTGAAGTATTGAGGATGAGAGGAATCCATTTCAAAATAACGGTAACTTGGGTGTGCTGGTGGTCGAAAGGTGTTGCAGCGCGAAACGATGCGCGATCAAAAACTAAGACGCTCGCACACACACACACACCGCTGCATGGTTCTAAGTCTGAAGCACACCTCGTGTGCGGAACGAGGCGCGTTTCTGCTCTTCCCGTTCCTCGAGTGCATATGCGTGTCGAAGCACAGAGGCCGGCGTGGCGCCGCGTCACTCCGCTCGCCTTTCCTGCGTACGAGTGTTTCAACGCGTGTGCCCGGCAAATGTGTGGGTGGTTTCGACGATGCGCTTTTGGCGGTTCGGGGCCTCTCCGCACACCGCCTTGCCGTTATATACGTGTCAACGCGAGTGCGTTTCCGTTGGGTGCTTAGACCTTGTATCCATCCTGGTCTGGCGTATAGCTTTTGTTCGTTTCTGGCTGACGCAGGAGGTTGCAGCGGCTGCGTTGGCGTAAACTGAGCGAAAACGTTTCGCTGGCTGTCGTTCGTTCTTTTGTTTCCTCTACAACAGGGTTGCAGTGTAAGTGTTTCTATAGCCAACGAATGCGTCGCTGAAGACTTGTGCGATGATTCCCAAAGTTCGGAAGCCGTGGCCTTTTTTGGAACGTTGCTTAATGCAACAAGAGAGGAAGCAAACATATATGTAGACAACAACAACAATAGCAACAACAGCAACAACAACAACAGCAATAACAACAACAACAACAACAACAACAACAACAACAACAACAACAACAACAACAACAATAATAATAATAATAATAATAATAATAATAATAATAACAAAATTAATAATAATATGAAATAATGACAACATGAAATATTATCGGTCTTACGTGCAAGACCGCGATATCATCAAGACAGACACTGTGGGGAATGGATCCGGAAAATTGGACCATGTGTTCTTTAACGTATACTCTGACATCGCACAGCTACAGAGGTCTCTACCACCACGTGCAGTATTTGAGCACGCGTGTACCAGCTGGGATACACATATTCTTCACTCAGTCGACCTACTAGCCAAAAATAAAAATAGGACTGTTCGATTTCTCCTCAGAATTTAAGACAGTAGCCTAAGTGTCCCTAAATATAAGCGCGATCTTCACTGGCAGGTCTTGTAAAGACCGAAGAAAGGCCTTGATTCTGGCTGTTTTTTCACGGCGTTTATTATTCAAAAACAGGCAAACACAGAACCGAATAGATCAAACTGCCGTCATATGTTTAACGTAGAAGTCGCCATGCCTTTGAAGATCGTGAATTGCCTGTTGTTTCGTCAGATATTGTAAAAAATACAATATAAAGAAGACGTTTACCGCGCTTTGCATGCTCAATACGAATGACTCCCTATTTCTGATGCATATATTCACCTGATGTGGTGCCCCGCCGCGGTGGTCTAGTGGCTAAGGTACTCGGCTGCTGACCCGCAGGTCACGGGATCGAATCCCGGCTACGGCGGCTGCATTTCCGATGGAGGCGGAAATGTTGTAGGCCCGTGTGCTCAGATTTGGGTGCACGTTAAAGAACCGCAGGTGGTCGAAATTTCCGGAGCCCTCCACTACGGCGTCTCTCATAATCATATAGTGATTTTGGGACGTCAAACCCCACAAATCAATCAATCACCTGATGTGGTGCGCCTACCAGCAAGCGGTGCACCTACCAGCTTTCACGGGTCAAGCTACAAACTCGGTCTGTGGCGTCGCAAAACGTTGCGTGGTATATGCGTGAGCACAGGCCGCGATGTGGAATGGGCGTAGGTACCCGCATTAGCTCGGCCTTTTTCATGCGTCACTTCTGATTGAGAAACAAAATCATTTCTCAGCAACTCGCACTGTCTTGAGATTGTGGCGAAAAGGCTCCTCACGAATTCTGTTTCGCCCACTGCGCGCCACTCTGAAAACCACGCTCTTCCTCTCCGCTTTATCATTATGCATGCCTTCCAATTCCTCGACACAACAACACTGCGTCGGTGGTCACGTGACATAGATGCGACCGCAGTGGCGTGGGTGACACGCAGGTTTGTCATCTGCATGCTGCCGTTCTGCACTGTTGCATCTCAGGCTTTCCGCCAACGTTGTGGTTACGGCAGGCCACGGCACGGATCGTGTTTAGTATGTATCCGCTTGTCCAGCAAAATTGGTTGTGCGTGGTTCCCTGTCAATCCTCACAGAGACCAGAATTTCGAGGTTATACGTTGAATGTTTGCTTTTTCGTCGTCTACCTCGGATACCGTTATGCCGCAGACATGGTCCTCGTCCGGGAGCGCTTCTTCCCACGAGAACGAGCACTGTTCCGGCGAACTCTCCCCCGCTCCCAGCGCCAACTCTCACGCAGAGGGTGGCGAGCCACCATGTAGTTCCGAGGAAAACTGCGCTTCCTCCGGCGAGCTACGTCACAGAACGCCACCTGCAGTTTCGAGGAAGGCTTCGCCTTTTCCGCCAAGCACCGGGAACTGATCTCGAAGAGTAGAATAAAAACGTTATTTAAGGCCGTGCCGGCTTCATTTCTGAGGAATTTCGCCACCACCGACATCGTCGTGCTGGCTGGCTCTGCAAAAAAAAAAAAAAGATAAGCTGATATAGTAAACGTTGCTACCTGTTGCTGTTTTGAAAACGATTGCCGCCCTGTTCTGTTTCTGGACGAAGGCTTCAGTGACGTTCGTTCCACTGCTCGCCGCTATCGGCTACCGCTACCATTGCAACACAGTGAACTCCTAACAGTACATAGCACAAACTGGTCTGTCAGGACCTCACAGCGATAAAGAGGACGAGAGTGCTGACGTAAGAGTCCCCTCCGTATAAGAAAATTGATTTTTTCATTTTTCATTTGAATCCATCAATGCATCCATCAATCTGTCCCTATATCTGTTTCTGCCAGACAGTAAGTTCAGAAGTACGACGTGAGGAAAGCTGAGAGCTCGAATAGTCCCCGCACTTTTTACATTCTACGGGAACTTGGAAACCATGATTGGCCAACAGCAGTAGAAGCAATACTAGTTGGTGCAACTTTACCACGAGTTGTTCGCCCGCACGCCCGTAATTCAATACTCGGCAATATGTGCTGAGAGCTAGCATACGAGCCGCTCTTATCAAAGATTACTCTAGGAGGTAAATTAGAGCCCGTTACTAGGACGTCTTCACATTTGCATGGGCAAAGATACAAAAGTCTCGCAGCGCTTTCTCAAGGCGATTGGCGTGTGTCCCTTGTGAGTTTCTATTGGAATCGCGTAGCTGATTGTCAAAATGAACTCCAGTATATCATGCACCTCACTGATACATTCTACGTTCACGAACTGGTCAATTTGTCACTTCACTTGTGCTATCTTATCTTAGGTTGCGTTGTTTGGTTTTTTCACTCGGTCCTCATCAGTGTAGCCAGGCGAATCTATCTGCTCATCAAACCTTCTTGTGGTATTCTTAGCCGGTGGACCGCAAACATAGGTGGAAATGAAGCGGCACTCTTTGCCTTGTATAGAATGTTTTCTGTCTCGAAGGTGATTGCAACCAATCAGCATTCTCAGAATTCTTCGTCACTGATTATTTTTCTTATTGCAATTCCAATTCCCAAAACTCGTCGAGGAAGATTGCGGGACTCAGATGGTTCACAAAGCTAACGACTAGTTGAGTTCTTGGTAAATGCCTGAATTCTTTCTTGGGGGAAGAGGGAGAAACGAAGTCGTTTGCATTCGTTACTGTCGAAAGGCCCGAAAAGACCAGTTTTCTTCAGCCTCGAGCTGAAGTAGATTTTCCTCCTCTTAGAGTATGAAATTGTTATGCATAGGAAGACGGAACACGCCTGATTGCCAGTAGCTCCACTTCCTTTGCCACTTGTGGGAGAAGCAGAAGTCTAACTTTCTTTCTGTGTTCGGGAATCACAAGCTTTAGTCATAATTTAACTAAGAATTGGTATGAGAAATAATGCGTTTTGACGCACGCACGCGCACACTTCCCTCCGAGTACTCGTGCATACCAAGAAGCTCCCAATTCTGCGCCTTTTTAAAGACGCTAGTCTTTCTTGGAGACCTTCGACGCAAATATTTTGGTCTGTTTGTACATTTGTCTGTTCACCCTTATCGGTACCTCAAACAGGACCAAACGATACTGCAAACAGCCGACCCCATACGAAGCGTCCACCTATATTGCTGAAGCTTCAGCGTTTACACTTGTGGGATTGTCAATTAAAAAGCACTTATTGCGCATATCTGAGGCGCCATTACAACACGTCAATAATCTGTACGTGTGTATTTTTACTAGAAAAGGCACACATAACTAACTCTTAAGAACCGTAGCGTTTATCACGCTGCGCTGACAATGCAACTCTCGCACGAAAAGGCAAGTGTTACCAACGCTTTGCTAAGGCGACATTGTGGTGACGCCTACTCGTCGCCTTGCGTTCTATACCTTACCGGCTCCGAGACAGGTGCGCACGCCGCGCGCTTCGTTTTCCAAGATAACTTTCAGATAGCGCTTATGTCTCACGTGTAGCGTGACTTGATGAGCTCGTTTGGCTCCACTGCACGCTCCAGGCACTCTAACGCAGCGCCTCCAGAATACAATTAACAAATTTTATTGCGCGGAACATAAAAAAAAACGTTTTGTTCCCTCTATCCAAACGCAAGAATATCGTCTTTCGACGAGATTTGCAGTGTAACGTGCAGATACGGGGCCGTTTTTTTCGCTCTTTTTTGGCTCTCTCGTATTTGTTACACGTTTTGGTGCTCCCATTAACGGAAACCTTGTGAATGAGGAAGGATTGAGTTCCGGATTGAGAGAAAACTCTGTTACGTCACGTGACTACGTGTCGTGTGCTCCTGCTTCCGGCTGCGCGGTCTAGCAGCTAGTTTAATTATACTGCTTTTTTCTTATCGGGGGTTACGTCCGTAAGGGACAACTGCCGATCAGTTATTGAATTTGCTTGCTTCTAAAATGTTCCTCTAATTGCTTGTGAAGGCCAGAAGTTTCTTGTTGGCTAAATTTTCTAAAAAAACCAGAACACTTGTGCTCAGACAATGTAAACAAATCTGGTTTATTACCGGCATTCCTGAAATATTATCACAGTACCACAAGTTGTATAACAAGGACCGAACCGCCTGGAAGGGGTTGCGGGCATAAACATCCTGTTACGTTGTTATAAGATCACGTGGCACAAGTTAAACGCTGCAACGACAGGGATAACATACTAATACCTCTACATCTGCAGCAGCTCCTGCTGCTACTAGTACTACTGCTATCTACTGCTACTATACACTGCTACTCGTACAACGAAGGCACGTACCATTGGCCTAACTCTACGCAGTGGCTCTGTTGTCGGTAGTACTTTCATTGTAATGTTTCTAGTGACGCCTCTTCTTTGATCTATTCACGCGCCATCTCACGGTGCTTGTCTCGTGGTGGGCTGTACTATAGCTCATCAGAAGGATCTAATTTTGATAGAGCGGCCGACAGAGCTGCAGTGAAAGCGGGGTGTGCACTGCTCTACAAACACTGTCCTCTTAATGTTTGCTCTCTCATCATGATGGTAGCCGGCAGAATTTAGGAAGCATTGATATGCGTGCGACAGGTAGACTGCCACTATCCCTCAAGAGGAAGGTATATAACAGATGTATCTTGCAGGTACTTAGCTACGGAACAGAAACCTGGAGACTTACAAAGAGGGTTCAGCTTAAAGTGAGGACGACGCAGCGAGCAATGGAAAGAAAAATAGTAGGTGTAACCTTAAGAGACAAGAAGAGAGCAGAGTGGATTAGGGGACAAACGGGGGTTAAGGATATCATAGTTGAAATAAAGAAGAGGAAATGGACATGGGCCGGGCATGTAGGCACGTAGACAGGATAACCGCTGGTCATTAAGGGTAACTAACTGGATTCCCAGAGAAGGGAAGCGGGTTAGGGGGAGACAGAAGGTTAGGTGGACAGGTGATATTAAGAAGTTTGCGGGTATAAATTGGCAGCAGCAAGCACAGGACCAGGTTAACTGGCGGAACATGGGAGAGGCCTTTGTCCTGCAGTGGACGTAGTCAGGCTTCTGCTGCTGCTGCTGCTGATGATGATGATGATGTTGATGATATGCGTGCTGCCTCCGACGGAAGCGGCGCGCACATGAATGCTTCCTAACAGAATTACAAACATCACGCCATCTGTCGAGAAAAGTGAGAAAATTATTATGTCGCGTGACCAGCCATCATTTTCTTTGGGAGGAACTGCGAAGTAATCTCTCTTCCTCTCTCCTCTTTTCTGTGGTGATCTTTTTTGGGGAATATGAACGAAGAAATAACGGTGCATATTTGCTCTATTTTACTTCGCAGGAAACGCCTTACAGGTCCGCTTAAGCTCCGAGCCATACCAAAAAAATGTTTGGCTAGTTAACGAATTTAAAAAAAGAGATCACTTTCATTGAATGTCACTTCAATGTTAGTAGTAATCTAGTAAATAAAGAAGAAAAAAGAGACACGCTGACACTGGCATGGTAACTGTATAACGGTACTTGTGTGAGCGGATGACAGAGCATAAGCCCAAATGGAAACCTAATCCTGAGTAAACATGTCGTTGCAGAAACTTTTGTCAGCTGCAGTGCCGCCTGTCACTGAAGCTGTTTCCGATTTTAGGCTGAAAAACGTTATACACGCGTCAGAACGTTTGAGCAGCAGTGGCAAGTACACAAAACTTGCCGTTTTTATCGTCGGTGTATACCCACATTCTCCCAAAGTAGCAACACGCAATCTTTCACATCGAAAACTTTTTCGCACATCCCAGTGATACAGTTGCACGACACTTGCAATCCTTTCTTTCTTTCTTTCTTTCTTTCTTTCTTTCTTTCTTTCTTTCTTTCTTTCTTTCTTTCTTTCTTTCTTTCTCTCTTTCTTTCCTTCTTTCTTTCTTTCTTTCTTTTTTAGTTCTTTTTTTCTTTGTTCTAAGTATGACCTACTCGCATTTGCTTCCCAACTATGTAGGTGGCGCTTGCGTAAGTCACAACTGTGCCATCTCCATTTCTTAGCAGCGCAGTCACGTGCTCAGAAACTCTGAAAATTTGAAGGAAAACCTGTCTGTCTCTCCTATCAGGCCAACAGTAATTCAAGCAACCCTGCGGCAGCGTTTCGGGATGAGAACGAAAGCGTTTTTTCTCATCTTTCGTTCCTCATTTTGTCTTCCAGTCTGCGTTGGTCATTCTGCAGTCAGCGCCAGCAATCTCTTCATCACGTGCCTCGCAAACGTTCTTCTCAAAGGTGGTGCACTTTTGCCGAGCATGACAGTAAGGCTACTCCTGGAGCCTGAGCAGGAAGCTCTGTAACGGTTGCTTTGGCTGGAGAGATAGAGGTAAGGCGACGGGAAAAGAACATCTGTCAATCTCTCCTCCAAGTTCTTGCGCGAAAGCTTTTTCCTCGTAGCCATGCAAAATCACGTTCATCTCCGGCCGCATAGCCAATTCACGTTGTTTCCTTTTCCTGCGCTCCACCGACCGACCGCGGTGGTTCTTGGATGGGCTATGCTTCGTCTTTCGTGAAGACAGTGCTGTTCCAAGCCACACGCTGTCAATGTAAACAAGCATTCCCACCACAACGTTTGGGGCCTGTTTTTTTTTTATTTGCTGTCACTTTTGTCGTAGTAGCTGGTCTTATCAGTGTCAAGCAAGCATTGTGCGAAGCATTCCAATGGCGTGTCTTGGGCTCTATTTTTAAAGGCGGAGCCATATTTTGGCGAACCTTCGATTCTACGTGATTTGAACACGGAGGTGAATGCCCAGCCTTCCATATTTGCCTGCAAGCTACAAGCCGTTGCTTGCGTTTCAGTTGAGTAAATGGATTTCGAATGTCGGCATATTTTGGCTAGTGCATTCATTAAACGATGACTTGTGTCATCCCGTGAAGGTGGCTATGATGCCATAGTTTCATTCAGTGTTGCGCTAAGTGATGGTAAGGCTTGGGAAATGTCGGTTGCGATTCGCGGTCTTGGTGTTGAAATAGAAGCACCATCTACAATAAATATTTGTTCAGTGTTTTCACTTCTGTCAGTCGCATGTGCGTAAACACCCAAATCGATTTTATTGTGTTATTTAACCTGGAGTTTGCTATTTTATTTGCCGCTAGAAATCAATGAAAGGAAGCGTCTCAATTTTGGTTATCAATTTTAATTTTATTTTAGCACAAGGTGTTTTTGTGGCAGGTAAACCAGAACTTTATCTGAGGCAGATGCTTGGTCACTATAAAACATCATTTTCCAAGCTAAAATTGAGTGGAAAACACTTCACTAAACCAAAGTAGGATGAAACAAGGAAACTGGCGGCTATCGCTTGGTCAGGCTAACGCATTTCTAGGTTTTATAGATGTGTTTTGCCACTGTTTTTCCATAAAAGAAAGAAGTTACGCTTTCATTTCGCTGTACAGCTTTATTTCACTATGACCATACCTACACAGGTTTCTAAAGAAGCGTTCGATTCGGGTCTGGTATCACTGCTTTTCATAAGACACTCTGTGTTACGCCTTGAGGTAGTAGTGTAGTCATCAGGTTTGATAACTACAACTGCCATGTGACGGTGGCGTGACTATTATAACGCGCACTTTATTTGTTGGGATAAATGTTGGGTCTCAGTAGGCATCGTCTATTTCGTTACAACTACACAGACGGCCACACGCCGTCTATACTGACTTTCGATGGCTGTTTAGCCTCCTCCTAGCATCTACTGGAACGAGCAAAAGACAGCGTTCTTCCCGCTTTCTGGCTCGGCTTCGATATTGGCATCGCCCTGCAAACGACTCGTAATGAAGGTTATGTGCTTTCGTTCCTTCGATTTCCTTCTTTCGGTTTCTACGAATTGACATCGGTGCTTGAGATTAGTAGGGGGCCTGGTTTGACGCGAAAAAACGACCCCGACTGTTATACTTTGCTCTCTTACACTTCGCTCCCTCAGTTGCAGGTTAAGACTTGCATGCAAATCTAAAACTATATAAACAACGATCGCCTAGTGTCCCTACAAGCACAATGAAGTTGTTTTCATCAAGACATCACTACTAGCAAACAGTTTCGCAACATTTTCTTTGCGGCGACTTCATAGTAACGTCAGTTTGCGCGCTGAAAGCATAGCGTAAAGCTTGTTATGTGATCAAAACTAAAATGTTTTTATTTGTGTGTTTTATGTTCTGCGCCATTATATGAAATTTGTGTTTTTTTCTGTGTACGTCAAGCTGTATAGAAGATCTGAATTTGTGCACGTGCATGTTAACGTGATTTACCTGCCTGAGTTCATGCTTGAATACCTTGGACTCATGCGCTGTTGAAGTGCGTTCTCTTTGCTCGTCTTGTGTTCTACAGGTTAGCATATTTTATGCCCTTTTTGCTTTGTCGTACTGTAAACTATGTTTGATACACGACAACGAGTAGCCGATTCCGCCATAAAAACCCCAGCGTCTCGTATTCATCTCTTCAATGAAAACAATTAAACATCCCAGAAGGTTATTCATAGAACAACGTCGTAAAAACCACTGGACAGTATAATTGAGTAGAAGTCTCAACAATAAAATTGTCCACCACGGCGAAGCAGCGGTAATGATACTCAGCTGCCGACCTGAAGTTTATATTTTTTATAACGTCCGCGGGAGAGAGGGGGGGGGGTCGCGTTTCAGTGGCGGACAAGCGGAAGAGGTTTGTGTTTTTTACAATGGCGATACACGTTAAAGAACAAGCGAATATTAAAATTTCTGGAGCTCTCCACTACGACGTTCCTTATAGTCATATCAAGGTTTCGCTACGTAAACCCCACATAATATTCTTACAGAGAGATAAGGTGAATAAAGACGAAGAGCCGTAGAAGGTGAAAATAAGCGCGCTAGCTTGATGCTCAGTCATTTTGACCCTCACCTGTGTTTTTTTTTTTCACGTAAATACACCTTGTATATTGGCGACCAACCCCGCAACAGTAATATTATTAACGGTGAAATGAAAAGTGGCGCGAACATTAGGAAATGTGGGCGTGCTTTCGCACTGATAGAAGATTCTCTCCGCTTCACCGCCTACATTCCTTCTATCATACGACTTGTCTCATACTCCACTCGCTTTTTTTTATCATGCTATGCCCCAACACTCTCCTCCTTACCCCAACTTCTATTTCATGATCATGCTATTCCATGATACCTTTCGTCTCCCCTATCTCTCCTGTCTCTAGCGTCACACCTCCTCTCTCTTACTTCTTCGACTAGGTACGCTCTATTCCACCTTTTTACCCTCCTTCTGCATTACTTTCCTTCTTCACATCACTCCACCTTACCCTCACTCCTTTGACCTACCTCGTGCAATACTAGCCTATACGTAGCTAAATTGCACTTTACTCTTTACCTTCCTCCGCAAAACCAGGTGAGGTGCTTTCGAACTTGAAGGCAGCACCAAATCACGTTCAGTGAGAAAAGCTCTTGAAGGGTGACGAGGCAGCATTAATACATCGTCTGAGAGAAAAAAAAAGATGGATTCCACCTTCTAGTTGCATTATGTGATTACGTAAGAACTTGGGAGTTTTATACCTTCCACCTGATCATCTCCCGCTGTGAAAAGGTCCGCAGTCACTTCACGCCTCTCCATCCAAAACTGTGTACATTTCAAGCGATCATGATTAGAATGCTTCAGAAGATGAGAAAAGAAGTGTAATTCATTGGACGCCCCCTGTGGAATTGAATGTCAAGTGAATGCCCTCAAGATCAACGCATAAATGTGTCCGCAGCACCCGAATCGTGAAGAGTAGTTCAGCACTATAGCGTATATGTTCTAGGAGTGTCCTGCATTACGGGATGCAATACTCCCTAGCTAAGAGGACTGTCACAAGGCCATCTAGAATTCCACCGTTAAAATCCAGTGAACGGCCGTTCAGAGTGCCTGCGAAAGCGCGAATAGCCATGGCCTCAAGATTACGGCACAGGAACAGCCAGCGACAAGCTGGGGGCCCCAATGGCTTCGCCCTCGGCTAGTTCATTGGGGGAACAAAACCTCAAACGACGAGTGAAAATGTTTTATTTTCCCCACTATACACAAATTCTCAAAAAGGGTAAACTGTGTAGAAGCTGAAGGTTCTTCAACTTATAAAAAATGGCCGTCTATTTGCGTGCTTCACTGCTAATATCGTTAACAGACGATAGTCCTCTGCCAGCCAAGTGGTCATTTATGTTTTGGTTTGTCTCAGACAGCGCCTCCTCTATGTCGAATCAGGCGCATCTGGTTGACATTCATAAAATAGAGGAAGCCCTGGATGAGATATGAGTGCCATCTGGAAGTGCAGTAGGAAAACGTGAACTTGTGCAGAAGATAGGGCTTCTGCCAGGTGGCACCACCATGCATAACGCCGGCAGAACGCGTTTTCCTGCGTAGCATCGCATTCTTCGTGCATTATGCTTGACACTGGGGTCTACAGAATTACGTATATATGTATTTTAGAGTAAATTGACGCACACCCTGGTACTTACATATTGGTGCTGTGCCTGAAATATGTGTAATATGCCATTTTTGATTGACACTGCTGACAAGTGTTAACGCAGTCACTAGTTCAAGATAGATAGGCGTTCAGAAAGTGCTTGGCTGCGTGACTTAATTGTACGGCAAACAGACAGGAAAGCAGACAGACAAAAATTTTTGGTTTGAAATATCGCAAGACTAAATATATTGTCTTTAAAGAGCTCCGGTCATCCAGACAATGAGCGGTGAAAGCGATGTCATTACAACGTTCAAGAGCATGTTACATATATCGCTTGATACACAGGTATCTCCTAGACTTCATGGAGGAAACGCAGCTTCACAATTTTGTGAGATTTATATTGATGACATGGGGCTAACTTAGCGACAAAAAAGTACGATAACATAACACATAGCATCTAAACAGCATATCGTATAAATTAGGAATAAAATTAAAATATAGTGACGCTTGGAAATATATAGCAACGGCAAATGATTTTCTATACAACAAACGTTTTTCTATACAAAAGAAAAAAAAACGTACTATATTTGCAACGCACTATCGAAAACACTTTCGCCTTATTTGCCGATGATATACTGTTAGTAAGCTGCTGCAAGGGTAAGTCTAGCACTCTTCAAATTTCTTCATGCATGAGCTAGAACCTTTGGTGACGTTTGTTTCGCTGCGATCATTTATCAAGGCGGAATCGTAGACAACTCGTAGGGAAGCTAACGGCTATAAACGTTTTTTTTTGTCATTTCTTGAGCTACTACCCGTCATCAAGAGAGCTAACCAAACGAAATGTATTTTGTGTTGATGGAAACACAAAGAGAATCATCATTGCCACCGGTTTCGGGGGATCGATAAAGTGGCAGCAGTCCCCCGAGATACGTCGCCGTTCCGGTGGAAAGAGAACACGTATGGCCACTGAATACGCATGCAGCGCTATTGCACCGTATCACCCCTTCCACCGACTATCACCTAGGGCGTTCGTCAGGCCAAGCTAGGCACTGATTTCAAGTCACACTATAAAGACCGATGAAACGATAGGCAGCGGTTGATTCCACCTGAGCGCAGAATCTCATCGTAAGTTAACGTGCTGCCACAATAAAGGGGTAACTGCTTTTATATGCAAAATGGTTGGAAGGGTGTAAGCTTTTTTAAGTGGAAGAAAGCCAATGAGGGAGTTTTTTTCCCCTTCAACTCACGCCCTCTCCTCGGTGTCGTCCGTCTGCGACAATGGAGGAAATAAAGCGAGCGAAAAGGTGTCACTATACCCTGGCCGGAGAGAAAGAACAGCACGAGAGAATCGCGAGTCCCTCGAGATTTTGTGAGAATGAGGCGTTCGCTTGAAAGAAAATGCCAGGTTCACCTTTTAGAGCAATTGTTTTGTCTATCCTGTGTCGTAGTCTAAGTAACTGTAGTCTTACTACTAGTATTAGTATTAGTAGTATGCGTCACGCAGATTGCGTTACGAGATCGGGAGTAAATAAATAAATTGAGGATTGATGAGTCTAAAACGATGATATAACTAGGAAGCTGAAAATGGGTTTGGTGATCACTTTCGGTACGAAGTATTTTCGGGAGAGCATTTCGCAGTGATAGTGATGATGGGCTCAATTACGGTGACGACATTGATGAGGACGATGCCCATGACCTCCCTAGTTCATCCCACACACTAGCATGTCTATATAACTTCGCTTTCAGACCACTTTCATGGCATGAAAGTTGCTGTAGTCTTTTTTTTGTCGGAAGTAACCCTTTCTGCAAAGACGTGTTGTTGATGCACGAGTATCTTTAAGACATGTGGCGAATTCGACAAAGAATGTGTGCATGTGTCAGCCTGTTCATGGTGCGGTGCGTAACCTGTGATGGCGTCTTTCAAAACGAGCTTGAACTCCGTCTTAGAGTAGGAGACAAACTTTAAAGCACAAAACCGGAAACTGATAAAACGTCACCTCGCGAGAATATCTATTCCGTCTGTCATGCAAATCGGGGTTCCCCCAGCTCGTTCTTGAAAATTGTTCTTCGTGATTGGAATGTCGTAGTCGAGGAAGGAGTCCAACAACAACTCTCATCTTCCCTGCCCAATTCTCACAAACTGTCACAATTCAATCGTATAAGACTATAGGGAACCAACGCATACGAGACTGTATCCTCTATGAGTTGAGCAATGTAACGCTTCAGCTGCGGTCCCATATTCTGCTCGCCTCTAGCCCTTTCCCCTATTTTATGAGAGCTACCAGATGCTCCCTGCAGCTTCCACTGCGTGTCTCGGGGACTTTTCTTTTGCGCATTGTAATTGTATGTGCACCCGAGTTTCTGGAACAAAGAATGCTAAATATTACCGACACTATTCTCTCGCTTGCCTTCTACCCCCTTCATATATGGTGAATGCGTTGCGGATTTGTTTGGGAGATTCAGTGTGGCGTATTTTGGTTGCGGGCAAAGCATTGCGTATGCGACGACATTATGTTGCTCCAGAAGTATAGTGAGGCTGTTCTCCAGACCAGTCATGTTAGGAAGTCTCAGTTTGTGTGTGTGTGTGTGTTTTCACGCACATTCGAAGAAAAGCCACGCATTCAAAAAAAAAGTACTGAAGGTCACAACGTGCGCGTGACGTCTTTCTTTGCCCCTGTTATTACTCTTGCTTAGCAATCAGCGCTTTCGTCGGGACGAGAGAAGAGAGAATGCGATTGCAGCATGCGACAAACCTTTGTAACACCACTCGCACTAGATGGATTCTTCAAATTTTTGCGGCGTGGCATTCGCGAGGCAATAAGCTCTTCCTGTGAATTCACTCCATGGTTACTTTAAAAGGTGTTTTATGGCTTCTTAGATGCTTTCCCACATGCGTGGAAAAAGAACTCGATGTGATCATGTACACATAATAAAGACTTCGTGAAAATGGCCCATAATAGATAGATAGATAGATAGATAGATAGATAGATAGATAGATAGATAGATAGATAGATAGATAGATAGATAGATAGATAGATAGATAGATAGATAGATACAAGTGATGATGCGATGACACACTCATTTCAGGACGTAAAGCGTGCTCTGCCGCAAGAAGAGTCAGTACAAGGAGAAGCCCAACCAAGGTAGCATTCGGAGTGCGGTAATTTTATGTGCGCATTTGATAGCTCGCACGAATCTGCAATATTAAGGGAACGCAACAAGGGACGGCGCTCGTCCTCGTCTCTCGTGTTCGTTGTATGAAAGTTTTCGTGCAGAGAAGTTTAATAATAGTTATCTTACAGTCAGCCCGCACATATCGCCTTCACAACACTGCACACTAAGTAGTGAAACGAAGTGCGTCACTTGTACGCGAGTAAACTGCGTGGATGAAGCGCTTGAGCGTGGTGGCCAAACTTTACGGGAGAGCGGAAAGAGAAAAGATGGAAGAAAGAAAGAAAGAGGAAAAGAAAGAAAGAAAAGAAAGAAAGAAAATGAGAAAGAAAGAGAAAAAGAAAGAAAGAAAGAAAGAAAGAAAGAAAGAAAGAAAGAAAGAAAGAAAGAAAGAAAGAAAGAAAGAACATAATGCTTCTGCCGCTTGAACAATTTTCCTCAGTCGGGTTTGGAGTGAAAGTTCGCCTGTGCTCATTCCCGAAGCTATCCGCATGACGGGAGACGTATCTCGCCTCACCGTCCTTCCTTCCGTTTCACGCCTGTGCATTTGTTGCCCGAATTCATCTTATTTTCCTGTCCCATCAGTGTGAAGTGAAACCCCTTCTCCACTTTTCAACTGTCACCGTTAGTTTTTTTCTCCATATTTCCAACTCGCGTTTTGCTTTGAAATACCTCTGGCTTTATGCCGTCTCCCCTTCTTGGCGTGCTAGTTTTTGTGTTCTTAGCCAAAAGCAGCGGTTTAACGCATCGTCTCGGCTCTCTTAATTAAACCTCTCTTATCCACCTTGCTGTTTTTTTTTCAGACAGCGAGATTTTTCACAATATGCAGCGGCACGGCGAGCCTTTGTGCTGGCGCGTTCCGTGTCAGAGGCTGCGTACTACGCCACCAAAGTCCGGCAGCCCTGTCAGGAACCTCTATATGAAGATGCCCCTATTGTCCTTCGAAGCACCCTGGTCGAGGCGTAGTAGGGCGTGCAGTGAGGAATGACTCTTTCAACATGAGATCGCGGCAAGCTCGAGAGGCTGGAGCTGCGAATGCGTGTGTGTGTGTGTGTGTGTGTGTGTGTGTGTGTGTGTGTGTGTGCCTCTTCTTGTGCACCTTTTTTATTTTTTCTAGTGATGTCAATACTTTGCCAGAGATGTCACCATAGTTAGTGCTAGAGAGCACCAAGTATGGTGAGGCGCTCATCTGTCCTTCTCCACCTGTCGATCGTTTCGCCATACCAGGCAAGCGTTCCGCGTGGTCGAAACTGTAAAGTTGTTACATTTTTAAGCAGTGCAGGTTCTTATTTACCCGAAGCGTCGACACAATAAACGTCAGAAGCGTCGACACAATAAACTCGGAAAAGGCGAAGCCGTTTGCACATAAAATACACACTTGTCACTGAAAACGACCACACACAAGACTGATTCAAACCCAAAATGACAATATACAACAGATGCACAAAATCCTCGCACGAACTTTCTCGCTTCCTTTTTCTTTTATGCCGGCACAATTCGGAAAGATTATGCTCCGTGGATTTTGAATAAACAGTCTTGACCAGAGTTCTCACATCTACGACTCTATTTTTTTTTCTAATGCACGGATAGCACACTCATCTACTACCAATTCACCCAGTACATACGCAGCCACTGCCCTCTTGACAGAGGAGCTTGGGTGGCATAGAACTCCGTAACGAGGCCGCAGGGATCTACTGGAACAGGAAATGAACCCCCGCCACCTAAGGCGAAGAAAAAGAAAAAGAGGCCACATGCACTCTTGTGAATTTTTATCTGTACCTCCAAACCTGCCCCCTTCCATCTCCTTCGAGCCTGGGTAAGCAAGAGGAGGAGCGTAAGGGCGAATATTTGCCTTCAGGTTCATTCGTTTCGCGCGCAAGCACAGATGACGTTGATTCCGTGAGAAGGGAATAAGCTTCTGCCTTTTCTTCTTCTTCTTCTAACCTCTGCACGATTGACTTAGAAGGGTATGCAAATGAGGACGCATTGCCCTGGCTTGAGTCGTTTGTCATCCACAGCGCATTGTATCGGGTATATAGCTTTAAGTAAAGGAATACTGTTTGCATTCGCGACTTTCTCATGGCTACCGATTTGTCAAGTAAGCGGTAGCCCAGTTTGGCATGCAACTCTGCGCTAAAGAAATGTGCGCACAGCCCACCTCGGTATAACAGTGTCTAGAGTTCTCGGCTTCTGACTCGAAGTTTGCGGGTTTGATTCAGGCTTTGCCGGTCGCGTGTCAAAGTTTCCGGACTGGTGCACTAGGGTGGCTCTCATAATCGTATAGTGGTTTTCGGACGTGAATCCCCCAGATGAAGAGTAGTGTTCAATTAAACCCTATGCTTCGGCACCGACTAACTCTTTTACTACTGCATCGCATCAGCGGGACTATTATTTAGAGGCTGTGGTAGTTAGGAATAGTCATAATCCCAGTAATGCATGGACATCGATATGAATGCTATGCTAAACTTTATGTTTGTGGGAAGCCTACCGCAGTTACTCGCGTATAACCTGCTCTGCTGAGTATTATGTTGAAAGATTTGAGTCCTGGTTGTCTAACTACTGACTGATTTTCAGTTAGGATCATACAACGTGAACAATATTACCTGGTGTGCTGTATAGGTAATTGAAGCTTTTAGGAAGTACTGGAAGGCAATGGTAGCGCATTTCTCTGGCATTTACCACTAACTTGCCGTGTGTTTTTCTTTTCATGTCTTGAAATTGTGCTTGCTTTGCCATAGAACTAGTTTTTTGCACTCTGACAGCACTGAGTTAAACTGAGAGTTATATAGTTAGCTGATATTAATAGTGTAACAGCACAGAGACGAATCACAAAGAAGGTCTGAACGAGACAGCGCTCGTGTTGTTCAGACCTTCTTTGTGATTTGTCTCAGCGCTGTTCCACTATGCGAACTGAGTTGACAGAGATATTGTGAGTTATTTTCCGTGTTTATCAAGATGTTTTCTTTAGCTGGGCGTAAAATGTAAGTCGTGATAAAGAATTGCCATCAACATGAATCTTCGTCCACTTCATCTCATATTTTGCTCCCGGGAAACGTCCGGCCATATGTGACCTCTAATACCCCTTGTGTGGGAAAAACAAGTAATGAGAGAGAATGAGAAAGCGAGCAAGAGAAATAAAAAGATGAATAGATACACACAGAAGCAGAAATACAGATAAAAACAGAGGAATTTCGGCTAAAAAAATTCTTCTTGTGTGTGGTTCAAGCTCGCGTACACTAATTCTGAAGGCGAACGTCTGTCATATATTCAGACAGAGGCCAGCATGGCCTTGTATATTATGGTGTAATAAGTGGGTGGAAAAAGAATGTGAGCCTGAGGAGGAGACATGCAGAGGTGAGGAGGTGGAAAAAGAAGTGAAGAGAGTTCATTGCGCAATATTGGGAAGGAGAACTAGAGAGAAAATAGAAGATTAAAAAAGATCAGCGAAAAAGCAATAGTGAGTGAGTGTTAGAAAGAAAGCACTAAAGAGGAAGGAACATTGAAGAAGCAAGAAAGACGAAGAAATAGTGAGAGAGAAATAATAATAAACAGAGAAAAGTGCGTGACGAGAACATAGAGAAAAAGAAAGGAGGTATAAATAGAAGAAAAAAGAAAGAAAAACATTGCGTAATTATTCAAGACAGCAAACGCCAGGACTACATAAGTGCCCATCAACTCCACTGTCTCTCTGGCATAGCGTCTTCAGTACAAGCCAAGAGTAAAAGCAATGCTTTGAATGTATACGTAAAAAAATGAATACGCCGAAGCAGTAAAAGCTGCGAACTTTTTTCGGTAGAATTACCGGCGATGGAGTGATATAGCAAAACTGAGATTCGGGCCACTTGGAATGAAATAATGTTAATGGTTTTTGCGTGAAAACACTCAGGCAAAGAGAAACACACCCATCCGTGTGCGTCCATTCATGTGTTCTGTGTGTTCTCTGCCTCTGTGTGCTCGCGCAAGCACCATTAATTGTATTTGATTGATTACACTATTGTTGCGTCCTTGAAAACACAGATCACTGTGTCACTGGCCGCTTCCACGTGGAGATTGAGATGCTGAGTTACTCTCGTGGGCTTGGCGGACAGACCAGAGCTTATCTTCCAAGGACGAGGTGCGGATCGCCCCATGGCTACAACGTCACCTACATAAGGTCATGCACAACTTCACAGGAACGACAACACAGCTGGCAAACACGCTCAGGGACCGATACCTGTGCACCACCAAGGACTCCCGGACGGCCGCATACTCCTACGCAGGCAAAAAGAACACGCAGTTGGACACCCCGTTCCAGCTCCACGACCTCCAGGCGGCCTTACGCAAGATGAAGCGTGGCACTGCAGCAGGGCGTGACCAGGTTACGGTCAAACTGTTGGCCAATTTTCCCGACGCAGCCTACGCCACGCTCCTCAAAGACATCAATCGCATTTGGGACGGAGAAACTCCTCTCCCTCTTGAATGGAAATAAGTTGTCATGACCTTCATCCCGAAGGCAGATAAACCCATTGACGTGGAGAACCTTCGCCCCATCTCCCTCACGTCTTGTGTCGGCAAGCTGATGGAAACGATGGTGCGCGACAGACTCTCCGAGTTTCTAGAAACACAGCACACTTTTGCGGACACCATGTTTGGATTCCGCCCTCAGAAGTCAGCCCAGGATATACTTCTACAGCTCCACCATGACATATTAGATCCTGTTGAATGCCCCCACAATGACAAGGTAGTCGTGGCCTTGGATCTTAAAGGGGCATTCGACAACGTGAAGCATGAGGTAATCCTTGACCACCTCAGTCAGACCAACTGTGGTTATAAAACATTCAATTATGTTAGATAGTTTCTTACAGACCGTCAAGCCTACATACGCATACAAGATGAGGAACATGGGCCTTACGTCATCGGCTCGAGGAGAACTCCTCAAGGCGCGGTCCTCTCTCCCCTCCTATTTAATATAGCCAGGCTTCATCTTCCCCCCAAATTGGCTTCTTTACCAGAGATACATCACGCTCTTTACGCGGATGATATCACGATCTGGGCCACGCAAGGTAACCTGGGTCACATGGAGTCATGCCTGCAAGCAGCAGCGACTGTAGTCGACGACTACGCAACCTACTGCGGACTCCAGTGAGCCCCGACTAAGTCAGAATTTGTGCACGTACGTACCTCCCCTCAGGACACAACTCAGCTCCATATCAGTCTTCCCTCGGGGACCGATCCATGAGGCCAAGGAGATCCGCGTCCTTGGCCTCTTCATACACCACCAACGCAAGGCCGACACCACAATAGCCAAACTTCGCACGGTGGGAGACCAGGTGGGCCGTATGGTCCGCCGGGTCTCCAACAAGTGGGGCGGATTACGAAGCAGGGATGCAATGCGGCTTGCCCATGCTTCCGTAACGAGTAGAATACTCTACTCGACTCCCTACTTGCACCTACGCAAACACGAGGATGATCAACTCGAGGTCATTCACCGTAAAATTATCGAGCGGGCTCTCGACCTCCCTATCACCACGTCCAACCAGAGACTTCTGGCCCTAGGCGTGGTGAATATCTACCGGGAACTTCGAGAAGCCAACCTCGTTAACCAATACACGCGCCTTGCACAGACCCATTCCGGTCGCCGCCTCTTGGACCGAATACACATAAAACACGATTACTATATTGAGGAAAGGGTGAGAGTGCCAGAACCTTGGAGAGGCGCCCTCCGGGTCCAACCCCTTCCCTGCAACATGTCCAAAGAAAACCACAGTGGTTGCCGCCAGGCGCGCGCGGAAGCGTTGCAGCGACACTTTGGTCAAGAGGAACACGTGTGCTACGTGGACGTTGCCGGCCCGCACCATGGGGGGCGGTATACTTCCGCAGTCATACACAACGCAAACACTGTAAACGGGCTCACTTTCAAAGCCTACAGCGCAACACACGTGGAGGAGATTGCCATCGCTCTGGCTCTCACCTATCCCTCTTCTAAACATATCATCACCGACTCACGAGGGGCCTGTCGGAACTATCAGCTAGGGTGGGCTTCACCGCTTGCTCAGCGCATACTGGAACCTAGCTGCCGATACGTTAATCCAACTCCGCGAAATCTGGTTTGGGCACCCGGTCACCAAGGGCTCAGGGGTAACGAACAGACCGATCAGGCCGCCCGCGCACTCTCTTCCCGGGCTATCTCCCTGTCTTTGGAAGCCTACTCGCAATCAGACAATTCGGCCCTTCATTCAAAGATATTACCAATTACTACAAGGAGGAGCACCAGCGCAATCCAGACCCTTGTAAGATACTGCATCGCGCTGACGAGCGCCTCCTTTTAAAACTGTTTACCAATACTGTACTGTGCCCGGCGGTGCTAAAACATTTCAATTCATCCTTTGATGGCACGTGCCAGTTCTGTGGTGAGGTGGCTGACACCTTTCACATCGTCTGGTCGTGCCAGTCTAATCCATCTATCCCCCCCAACCCCAATCCCATGAGAGAGGACTGGGAGGTGGCCCTGCTCGCCTGTCAAGACCTGAAGGCCCAAGAGGCTCTGGTTCAACGGGCGCGGGCGGCGTTGCTTGCCAATGGAGCCCCGGAATAGGGGTTCCACCTAGTGCTGTGAGGGTAGGAGGCCAATAAGGCCCCAACCCAATCACCTCTCTGTAACCATTTAACGGTTATTAAATGTTTTCACCACCACCCCATGGCTAAGGCACTCGGCCGCTGACCAGCAGGTCGCGGGATCAAATGCCGGCTGTGGCGGCTGCATTTTCGATGGAGGCGAATATGCTGCACGCACGTGTGCTCAGATTTGGGTGCACGTTAAAGAACCCCAGGTGGTCGAAATGTCCGGAGCCCTCCACTACGGCGTCTCTCATAATCATAAGGTTGTTCTAGGACGTTAAACCCCACATATGAAAATCAAATCAATCAATCGTGGTGCGAATTGCCGCGTCATAAGGAGAGCGAACGGGATGACGACGACTATTACTGCATTCATCCGGCTTTTGCGAATAAAACTGGTTTGTCACTGACGCTGTCTCGATGACTGAGTAAAAGTTTTGCACAGCGAAGATAATCAATCCTCGAGTAAAACTACGCTGGATAGAGCATCGTTGGCGTCAAACATAAAAGAAGACGGGGAAAGAGACACTGCTGAGCGCACTTGTCCGTGTCTTTTCTTTCGTCTTGTTTCGTATTGCGTTAACAATGTTCTGCTTAACTATTGGCCTCGAGGACATACCATGGCGTCACCTACACGATGACGTCACCCATAGGATGCCGTGTTGTCTTGTCTGCTAGAACAATACATTTTCTGCAATTTTGCTTTGGACACCGTGCGTGCCTTCTCTTTGGTCTAAAGTTCGGTGCCTAAAGAAGTAACAAGACCTGATAATACAGGCAAGCAAACTACGAATCGGTGCCCCCCCCCCCCCCCTCCGTGTCACTCTCGTGTCTAATTGGCATTGTAAAATCGCAACTAAGAACCGGTGCAGTCACGGGGGCGATGCAAGTGGTGTCGCGAAAGCAAAGCTGCCATATTCCGCAACTACCACTCTATCTGTGACGTCAAAACGATCGCAGTGCTGGCCTTTCTAGTGGAGGCCCTCACGGCCAATAAGTAAACTAGCTCGACAGCATGCGTTATGAAACAATAACTTACGTACGACCTAGCAAATTCTACTTGCGCGTATTAACATTGAAGGACACTTCGTAAATTTCAATCTGCATGGGGCCGACAGATTGCAACATGACGCACGTGTCTTCCTTCTTGCATCATTGGACACGCAGGACACGGAGACGCTGCGTAAGCAAAGCGCGAGGCATGCCCGATGTGACCAGCGTCCATTGGCGTATCCAATGGCCACCTGGCACCGTGCCCGGGCGCGGATAGTAGGACCAACGCCTCCTAGAAAAATTATGCCTGGAACGCGAGCCGCGGACATGCCGCCCGACCCTACGATTTTACCCTTCCACTCCGGTACGAAAGCGAACGGCTTTGGCGGTCGCCCCCTGCGAACACAGCAATGCTCTCCCAGTTACCTCCGAGCAGCTGTGATGTCACGTGACAGAGCGCTACGGTAATGTCACGTGACTGAGCGGTACAGAAGCATGCGGTTCCACGCGGCAGATGGTCGCAACATGCGGCAAGAGGCATGGCCTCCGAGATTTTGTTCTGGCAGTAAACTCCCATTTGAAAAGAAAGTGACGTTCCAGGCATAGTTTTTCTAGGAGGCGTTGGTAGGATGGATGGACGTGAGTGTGAGAGGAAGCTTTAGAATAAGAAGTTTTCGAATAGTGTTCCGCAAGCCTTTGCAGTGCGGTCGCTTCCACTGCGCATGTGTCTTAGCGTGAACCACCATACGCGCTTGCAGTCCACCCGCAATTAATCCGAAATAGCGTGCGGCCCGCATGTCCTCCAAAGCCTCTTTGCGGTGAGCGAGCATGCTGCGAGCGTGCGTCCGCGTTTGCGGGGCCAAACGCTACTCAAAAACTCATATGGCTGCCATACGCAGACGCTACGCCCGCAAACTTAGCATACGCTATTCAAAAACTTTCTAATAGCGAATGCTATGTTAGCTCGCCATCCATTCACGTCCCGTAATACCAAATTTGGTATAAGTGATGCTAGCGAAATGGCCACCAGCGCATCATGATCGTGGCATGTAGCCATGTTGTTACATGATACGCATCTCATTATTATCATGCTTGCACCAGTCACATACCTTCGTCATCCATTCGCGTTATGTGATACCAAATTTGGTATATGTGACGCTAGTGAAACGCCCACGGGCGCATCATAAGCTTGGTATGTAGTCATTTTCTTACATGACACGCATGTCATGATTTTCACGTTAGGGTCTGTCGCTTGTGTTCGGCATGCAATTATGTCATACCATGCTAGTTTTGTAACATGCCATGTAAACGGAACCACCGCAAAAGCTGCAGGTCCATGAAATGGAAATCATGACATCCATGTCACGATTTTCATGTTATGACTTATCAGATATGTTCTTCATACAGTCATGTTATGCCTTACCAAATTTGGTATTGATACCATTATCGAAGCGGCCAGGACAGCTAAAAGTCGTAGGCGGCTAGATAGATAGATACGCCCAAAGTCGCCGAAGTTCGCTAAGAAATGCTTTGCATTTAAAAGGAATACAACGGGACGAGAGGTGTCGCAACACTCGGTAAAGAGGAAACGCACAAACAAAATTTCAAGAGAACTAAGAAAAATTGTGGATTGAAACAACAGGTACCTATCAGTATCCGCGCGTCTCGTTACGCGTTGCTAAATGTCAGTGAGCCTTATCCAGTACATTGCTGACTATTTATCGTGACACCTATTTTAACCCTCCGTGATATCTGCCGGAACGCTTGCTTCTCTCTTTACTAAAGATCGTGAAGAACATGCAAATAGCAATTAACTGTTTCTCTTTTGTTCCGCACACTCACAATAATAAATATTTACTTTGAAGAAAAAAAGTATTGGTACCTAGAGAAGTAACGGTGGCTTAATTTACCCATTTGATTTGCAAAGTGCGCGTTCCGACTGGCTTCTTGAGCGACCCTAAACGCTTCCTCGCCGAACCTGTTGCTTGTAGCTCCACTGTACCTTGAATAGAGCTTTAGTTCCCATAGTAGAGTACCCTGTGCTCTAAATCGTTACCCCCTTTTTCTACCCCCCCCTCCCCGAACCTGTTGGTGGGGTGGCCGGTGGTGGCTACCAGGGACGGCTCAGTGCTCTCCCATAGTAGAGTACCACGTACTCTAAATCGTTAACCACTTCTTCTAAACACACGCGCTCTTTCCGAGGTGTCTCCTGACGGAAAGGGCTCTGTGACGTGGCGCTTTCGGGTGCCAACTATCCTTCCTTTCTGACAACGGTAGGGACGGCCTAATGCCCTCCCATAGTTGAGTACCAAGTACTCATAATCGTTAAACATTATTATATTGTCCTCCCGTATGAGGCGCAGGCCGCTGTCCACACTGCACGTGGTGTAAGGCTCAAGGGACAGCTTTTAGCTCTCCCATAGTAAAGTACTTAGTACTCTTAAGAATTACTCACTTTTTTAAACACACGCTCACACGGCGTAATTTTTTTCAACAAGGCCTCATGAAGTGTTAGCACCACGGGACGGCTTTACACTCTCCCATAGTAAAGTATGATGCATACTCTAAATCGTAAATCGCTCTTTCGAAACACACGACGACCGCCCTTCTACGACCCTTGGTGCCCCAGCATCGTCAATCTATAATGAACTACCCTTGAACACCAATAACTGCAGCAGTGTTGCCAAGGCATCTCCAGGACTTACTCCGGGCTTGGGCTTGCGCTCCACTCGATATCAGTTGCAGCGATGGCAGGTGGTTCACACTTCCACTTGCCTCATCTGCGTCATGGTTGGGACCAATCGACATGCGAAGATTGAATGTGTGGTATCCCGCCTTTTTTTCGTCAGTGGTCCATGCTGGTTTTCGTGGGCAGAGTGTGCGAACATTCGTGTCCAGTGGTCGACTTCCGCGCAGGCACTTCTCAACTCCTTTAATAGTTGAGGGACTGCTCAGCCTTTGGCGAAACCGGGGTAATGCCGTGGCTGGGGATTTCCGCCGGCGTGCTGTGTGGTCGATACTGGGGCGAATGAGACGAGACATTTGCGCATTTCTCTATGACGAGCTGTTCTTCCTAGGGGTGCACGAGTTTCTGCGGCATTGGTCGTGCCCTTCCGTCAATGTTGAACATGAAAGGGCGCAATTCATGTTTCGACCAACGTTCTACTAAAACAGCACCAGTTGAGCATTTGTAAATGCTTTAGTTGGTAATCAGTTGTGTTTCGTTGTATCTATTGTATCGTTATATCATTCTATCATGATATCGCATTGAGTTCTGGTGTACATAAATGCCAACATTGTCGTGTATATAGAGTAATATTGTCTTCACTGCGACAAACTGACGTTTGTCGTGGCACGTAGATGTGCCGAAGTGTATGTTCCCTTATTACTGTAATTTAGGAAACTTTTGTTTTCTGTACACAGTGTAAATAAACTTTGTCTAAACAGGATCATCAGGATGGTTCTATGCTCTCCCACAGTTAAGTACGATGTACTCGAATACACATTTAGATGCGAAGTCTTTTACGGTCTAGCTCAATCCAAGGTGGGGTGTGACCACCCTTCGGGCGCTTTCACACTCGAGAAGTGAAGTGAAAACGAAAACGCCAGAGCAGCCGAAAAACCACAACCGTGCGTGTCGAAAACGTTGACAATCGTTCTGCCCCATCTCGCGGCCGCTTCCGTCACTATCATGACAATTAATTCTATTTCGCCTGCTTTCTGAGCACTAAATTTCGTACCGAATTCTAATCATCCACGCAAAGTACTGAAGGAACAGCTCGCACCTTTTCAAACGTTGCTTCGGGAGATACGTCAACAGAAACGACACGAGCGAACGCACCGTGGCAGCGGCGACGCCGGATTCAACCGGCTGTACATAAAAGCGACACGCGTTGAGGCATGCCGACTCGCTGCTGCTGCACCGTCTACTTCCAGTGTTCTCGGTTATCGCAGTCCAAATCGGGCTCTCGATGGACGCGTCCTCGTTGAGGCCGTCGGGCTTCGTCGTGCTGCACTGGTAGTATTTGAGCCGATGCGAGCCACCGCCCACGCCTTTGCCGCCATCTTGAATCTGCGGCTGGCTGCTTAGATCACGTGGTTTGAGCCTATAGTGCAGCCAAAGCTGTGAAGCTAGGCTTGCTGACCCGAACATTGATGCAGGCTGCGGTGGTCACTTTTTGATTCACGCGAAAGAGTAGAGGCGCATGGACTGTGCCGTGTCCGTGCACGATGAAGGAACCCAGATGATCAAAATTTCCGGAGCCTTCCGTTGCGGCGTCTGTCATAATCATGCCGGGGTCGTCAGACGTCAAACTCTAGCTATCATTTACCCAAGGTGGGTGGCGGAAGATCAGTACATCGACTACAAACAATTTCGTGGATTTTGCCTTGCAGTGATCGTAGTAAATTGTACTAGGAAAGTTATGACTTTCAACCTTCTTCTCTTGAAAAACAGCGGCTGTGATTGGTCATGCCGCTTGCATGCTATTCGCAGTAATTACAGTAATTCATATAATACAATCATCCTGCGAATCCTGTGACTTTTTTTCCCAGAAGCATTTGTTTTTACAATGTACAGTTATTATTCGTCTTCCCCGGCTGCTCTTCTCTCCGTCAAATTCTTGCTGATTGTTTTTTGACGCCAGCGCCACCACATAGTGGCGACTCGAAGTAATGCGGTGGACTGAGGAATCCATTACGGTATGGCGCCTCTCTGCTTCTGACTGATTGCGAACCCAAATTTGTGTCTCAGTGCTTTTGTTGTTCCTCTTTTATTTCCTCGCATCGACGCTATTCGCTACCTGCTGTGACGTGCTTTTCACCCGGCGACACTAAAATCCCGCGTGCGAGATTTTTGCTATCGCTAGTCGCCAGTATAAGCTTAAAGTCAGGCTGAGGGAAAAGCTTTCCGGACTGAGGTGTCGCCCATGGAAACGTACGCCGAACAATGGGCTGCGTATAAGCACCGATTTGGCTCGACATCATTTCCGGTTCTGAGTTCGGAATGAATGTGCATGGCTATCCGCCTGACGCGCAGTGACGATCCGAATGAGCTTTGCCGGGAAAGGGGAACGTGGGGATGCTACCCTTGCCATTGGGAAAGCGGAGGTGTGTTGCAGCCTTCTCGAAATCCTTCTTTAGGTGGAACGATGCTGCTTGACGAATGTGTGAAATGAAGCAGTACGGAAAAAAATGTCGATCCAATCATTGCAGATTCTTTGATCTAATTCCTTTTTACCTAATATTCCTTCCTAGTCGTGAAGCACATTAAGGCAGCACATGGCATGCTTTAGACGAATGTATCTGAACGAGCCTGGACCCGGTAAATGGAACGTGGTAAGCACAGTCAATTCAATATTTGCACTGACAGTGGCGAGAACAGCGTCGACAATAGGGTGAACTAATCTCCGGCGAGGTGCGTCGGCGTTTTCGCACGTGGCAGTGACTGGAGCCTTATCAAGCTCTCTAAAACAAAACTGAGTTATAATGTTTTGTATGCAATCTTAATAGAATGATCACAAACAATGCTGAAACTTTTCACACACTTTAGCGTGGTCCTACCCGATAGTTTCTAAGTTGTTGCAGGTGAAATCAAAGCTAAACAATCGCGGCAATGCGGTAGCGAATATCTCACGAGATGCGAGCGTAGCCGAACAAAATAGTGCAGCTGCATGCGAGTTTACGTTCTAAAAAAAGCGGAAGTCTGTTTAAGCGTTGTTTGGAAACAACCAGGAAAAGGAAACTGATTGCTGTAATCTTAAAAAACGGCACCCATAGCGATAAAATAATAAAGAAAGAGATAACGCGGGCGAAGATGGTTGAATACAACTCGCCACTGGCCTGTAGCAATTAATAAAGAAAACTGTGAATATGGCCCTTGCTTAGATTAGCCCATGTTCCCCACTATGCCCCCCTCCCCCCTCCTCCCAAAAATACACTGCAAAAAGTGTACTCCACTAATGGAACGAACACGCTTTTGATTGATATGTGGGGTTTAACGTCCCAAAACCACTATATGATTATGAGAGACGCCGTAGTGGAGGGCTCCGGAAATTTAGACCACCTGGCGTTCTTTAAAGTGCACCCGAATCTGAGCACACGGGCCTACAACATTTCCGCCTCCATCGGAAATGCAGCCGCCACAGCCGGGATAACGAACACGCTTTTACGGAGCTAACTGCGTAGGGAGAGCTTGTGGTTACGACTCCAGTTCGACCGCTCATACAGTGAACATCTATTAGGCTTAACGTACCGCAGATATAGCATACCTGCGAGCGAGGCGCAATGTAGTCTGGATGAGACAAGGAGGAATCTCGCCATTTTCAAAGGTTCTTGTTCTGCAGACAACTCAACGAAGCAAGCTATACGGGCAATAAAAGACCCAAGTAACAGGACTATGCCGATAAGATTGCCCCCACCCTTCGCTGGTCGTCGACACAAGAACGAAGTTTAAGGCAGTCTCATCCGACAGGTCGATACAAGGAGGGGGGGGGGGGGGTGTTGGGAAATACGACGAGGAAAAAAAGATATGTTAGTGTATACGTATTACTGCTGCGTAATAGGCTTGCTCTTTGGGAGATACAAGAAAGGAAAAGCAAAGGAACCGAAAGGAAGCCGATGGACATTCGTTCGATCCTGAAGGCTGCGGCGCGGACCTTTTTCTACTGATTGAGCTCAAAGTGCCACGCCGTGGTCAGCCCCCATTGGGTGAGCTTACAGGCATTTCTTGTTCTTTTCGCGCACTGTCGCCAGTTTCACTTTCATCCGGGTCTTTATCGCATTGGGTTGGCAAAAGAGAAAAACCGCCACTTTTTGCTGGTACCACAGAAGTATAACGTGTCTTCTGTAACGGTCACCTCCCAGTCCCTGTTTTTGTCTTTCTGTGGAAATCCTATCCCGGGACGTACTCACAGATGAAGAGGAACAGGAGGGAAAGTAAAGACAGGGATGTTAAACAGTCTGGAGCGACCGATGAGCTACCCTACACTAAGGGATAGGGATGAGGTAGTTTGAAAGATGGAAAAAAGGAGAGAGAGGAGAGCAAGCGCACGCGTTGGGTTCACAAATGCTGATGACTTGGAACATATTGGCGCACACTAACTGACGAAAGTCCAAAAAGACGCCATTTTTGTCTACTGCAGTTGCAATGAATGATGAATGCTTCCTTAACTTCTTAGAAATGATGGCGATCGTTAGCCATATTTCTACTCGAGTGATTCAAGTACTGGGCTGAAGGACATACTCACAGAGCTACGCTATGCATCAGTACGCTAGCCTAGTCGACTCGAAGCGTCTTTTGTTTTTGTTGTTGTTGTTGTTGATGGTGTCCAGTCATTCGACTGGGATGCCCGCCCGTTTAGTATATATCTACCTACCACCTCCTTCAGGCACTGGAAAGCATGTAGGTTAGGATCTTCGGTGTAGCAGCGTAGGGTAATAGTTGAACGACAAAGCGATGGGGAAACAGAAAGGCAAGCAGGAGCAAGAGGTTGATTGTGAGTAAGCGAAACGGCCCATCTGATTGCAGACGGATACATATGTACGCGTGTGCCGTGATGGGCTCACCACTGATGAAAGCAAGACCGTCATTCCTGCAATGAAAACGGCCTCAACAGGAAAATATACTACAGCCGGCGTCATTCTGGTGTGATGTGTCCCTGACGCGTGTGTCATTTGCTAGACGTTCCGCTCAGTCTCAATCTTTCTACATGTTAGGCCAGGCATAATAAAATGGTTATTATTTGAGACAAGCGACGAAGTAGCAACTCTTGTAAGCCTTTATTGGCTGTGTGTTACTGAGAAGTTAATGATGGCAGAGTTAAAACGCGTGAACACCTCGTAGCAGGAGTTAAACCATTTATTGTTTCGCAAAACACTGTGTGATGGTTTAGTTGCCACTATTTTAAGCACATCCGAATAGAGGAATGGTTCATCTATTCGACCAATAGGTCTATCGATTGCCACTATCTCTTTGTCAATCGACTGAGCACTCAAACGGTTAAAGTTGTCTTCGCCCTTTTAATTTGAGTTGGCTTATGCTAGGGCTTACCGACGCCAAATTGTCTCCACACAGCTTACTTTGGAGGATGCATGTTTTCATTGTAACGCAAAATAACGAGGACACTTGACACGTGGGCATCCGTCGTCTACGCTCATTTGCGTAAGCACGAAAGAACCTTGGGCCAGTAAGCGGTTTGCTTGTACTGATCGAAAACAGTACTTCCAGACGGTGGTGGCATGAGACTGATGATACGAGCACCAGGGTGAACAGAAGACACCCGATTGAGTGCCATGCTCCTTTGGTCAGCTTCATCACACCACACAGGAAGGCGCCATTTTTCTTTCGTTTGCCCGCCGAGAAAAGTAGCCACGCACTGCCAGTCACAGTAAGTTCGCAGTGCGGAAATCTGATTAGGCGTTACGTACAGTGGCTGTTGGGATAATGTTAACAGACGAAAACTTGAGTCCAAGCTAACAGTACCAACATGTCGTATCTCGTCAAAGTTAGTGTAAAAATCAGCACGCGTACGTAGTATGTCCGACCATATAAGCGATGTTGTTCGCAGAATTCTTTGTAATTGGTCACGTCCACTTGGCGAAATTCTTCCATTCATGCATTTCTCGATGAGTCGGAAGTATGATAGTTGGGAAAATCCTACAGCAGAGCTCCCATAGGGGAGCTGAAGTTAGTGCGGGGACTAATCTATTTATACGATGCACTGACAGCTATAGCAGATAGAGATGTTAGCGCGTCCTGGCAACATACATCCGTCTGCCTTTCCTTCATAACGTAATCACCGTAGTAGTTTCGCAGAAATTATCTTGAAAAATAACCTGATCCACTAACGTACACAAACGTTGTCCACTTCGGCAACCTTGTGCCAGTATGGCGACTTTTTTGGACTAGTGGTGGTAAAAAAAAATGTCTTGGCTACATGGATGCCTTTGGTCTAGTGCTTTGTGGCCTCTATATGAATCAAATTAACAATATTATCCAAGTTGCGGCCTGTAGCTTTCGAGCACGTCTTGTCAAACATAAGACGTCCTGTTCTTTCAGCTCCCAAAATTGATTTTGGCGTTGGGATTTGCACAAAAGCAGAGACTTCTGTATAATAGGCCAAGACTCGTGGTAGAGCTGCTGCATGGAGCCACCTAATTTTGCACGCCACATATCGCTTAAGGGTATACTACATACTCTATTTAGAAATGAAGAGGACAACGAAAGGCGCTGCTCTTTCAGGACACGTCTCCCCTCATCAACATTGGAAATCGTATATCTGAATAACAACTGCTCCCGTCAGTCATTGTAGGATGAGTCGAAAACTGCCGCACGAGAACATGAAATTCTGGGAATGGTGATCACGGTTTAAGTTGTTGCAGAACCGACTACAGTGCATACGTCAATCACAGCAACTGTGATTTTGGCCACACTTATACAGTGCTGATTTTTGTTGTCCCCGCCATTTTTAGACCTTCCTAAAAAAATCGCTCCAGACGCTAATCGCGCACAGAATTATTGCTGAAGACAGAAATGTACCTTGTTCTCTCAAGAAACATTATTTTAAAGTGTTCTTGCGGCACTTATTTACGTTTCCAGATTAAATTTGCGCACCTGAAAAACAAAAACAAAAAACGTCACGTGCGTTTTCACAAACGTGTGGCTACTTTTGGCTACTTTTACTACGATTTGCTCAAGTTGGCTATATTTTAGCTAGTTTTTTTCAATTTACTTGCTCTTTCTTGTCTTTGAAACCTGGCAGCCATGGCCTACAGTGCACTGTAGTTACAGTATTGTACAGTTTTTTTTCGCAAATTTACTTTTATGTGATCAATATAGTTATATTTGATATACGTTCGCTGGTACTTCTTCAGGCTAACCAATAGCCATGGCAGTCTTTAAGATAGTCCAAAAAATGCCGAATCCTGAAGCTAAGTTTGAATTCTACAGAATGCTTATGGATCAAATTTCCGATAAACATCCTCCAAGGTAACGATGGGCCATGCTTGTGCGCTCGTCACCAGAGTCCTGCATATATGCCAAGCATTCACTCACGTCATGCAATGGCTCGCTCAATTATGGGATATTCGTGCGCATATTCTCTGCAATGGCACAGCCTGCACTCGTGTATGGAAGAACTGGAAGGTGCGTTAGTCGCTTCTAAGCGCATGTCTTCGCCAGGTACTGATGGTATTACTTATAGTGCGTTGGGACACCTTGGACAAAAAGCCAGAAAAGAACTTTTAACATGCTTCAACAACTCCTTGCTCAGCGGCAGTGTTCCCCGAGAATGGAAAATAAGTCGATTAATACCACTTTTGAAATCGGGAAAATCACCATTGGACTTGACAGCGTATCGCTCTATTGCCCTCGCAAGCTGCCTCGGAAAAGTGATGGAAAGAATGGTTCTATTTCGTCTCGAGTGGTACTTGGAACGATACACCAAATACCCTTCTTGCATGGCAGGCTTTCGTCGAGGCCGCTCCTCCATTGACTGTGTCCTTGACTTATCGACATTTGTTCAACAAGAAAAAGTCGCAAGCGCATATCAGTGGCACTCTTTCTTGACGTGAAGGGTGCATATGATAATGTAACTGGCAGGGATATAACTGGCAGGGGTTTCTTTGTACAAACATATGAGGGTACAACTGCCCAACATTACACCTACTGCGGAGTACCTCAGGGAGGTGTTTTAAGCCCCACATTCTTCAATGTGGCCCTCATTGGTCTGGTGAAGGTTCTGCCAAAGTCGGTGTGCCTATCCATATACGCCGATGATATTTGCCTCTGGAGTGCTGTAGTTACTCGCCCTCAGGTGCGTGCACGAATACAGCGGGCAGCAACCCTCACAACAGCCTACCTTCAGAAACAAGGCCTAAATATATCAACTGTGAAGTGCGCGTTGATGGCGTTTACACGGAAACCAATGACGCCATACCCTTTTTACATCAATGGGCAGAGTGTCAAATATGCACGGACGCATCGTTTCCTGGGCATAATAATCGACAGAAGTCTTTCGTGGAGCCCACATTGTGCGTACTTGAAGAAGAGACTGCTATCTATTGTGCACATCATGAAAGTTTTGTGCGGTAAAGCATGGGGAACTTCTGTGGCCTCCATGCTACAGCTGTACAGGGCCCTATTTCTGGGTCTATTGCGCTACAGCTTGCCGGTACTGACTAACACTTGCAAATCGAATACTCATTCATTGGAGAGTTTGCAGGGTCAGGCACTGCCTATCTGCCTCGGAATGCCCCGATGCACTTCTACTTATGCCACAATCATGCTTGCCAAAGACCATCCGGTCAGGACATATATAGTTGTGGATTGCCTCAGAGCGCACAATCGACATGCTAGCCGTGTCCCCGACAACCACTTGGCCCTTCTACCTTCCGGAAGACCACGTGCTACGTTTTCAGACGTCATAGCCAAGCACCTAAACAGCATTCCATCAGAATATACGCCAGCTGCGAGAACGGCTTGTCCTTTGTGGTGCCTCGACCAGCCGCAAGTACGTCTAGAAATTCCGGGAATCAAAAAGAAAAGCAGTCACTCTAGAGTGGCATTGAAGCAAGCAACACTGCTATTATTACATGAGTTGTACTTTGACCGAACGCAGATATACACTGATGGGTCCGTCTCATCCAGCAGCTCATCAGGTGCCGCTGTAATTCCGGATGCAGAAATGACAATCAAGTTTAAGTTGTCGCATATGACTACATCTACGGCATGAGAGCTTGCTGCTATAAGGGCTGCTTTACAATATCTCGTTCAAGAACGTCCAGGAAAATGGGTCATATTCTGTGATTCGAAGGCAGCGCTTCAGAGTTTGCAGTCTGCCATGCGTAGGAGGAGTCAAGACCAAGTGGTACAAGAAATAAGACATTGCCATCATGAAGCTCTAGCACGAGGGCATGATATTATATATCAATGGCTGCCTGGACATATCGGTATTACCGGAAATCAATTAGCCGATGATGCAGCCCGCTCAGCCCACGAAGAAGCCCGTGTAGTCCCGATTCCTCTATCAAAGAATGATGCAGCAAGACAACTTTACCTGCTGGCTCGAGATCTCACACGCACGTTCTGGTCATCTACCAGCTTCCAAAGGTGTCAATTTTATGAACTGGATCCTTCGCTCAAGCTAAAGCTTCCATCACAACTTTCCCGCTCCGTTGCGACACTGTTATGCCGCCTTTGGTTGGGTGTTGCATTTACAAAGGTGTACTCCTTTCGCATTGGTATGGCAGACACTCCTACATGCGACTACTGCGGAGCTGAAGAGACCATCGAACACGTTCTGTGCAGCTGCGCTTGCTACGACACACTGCGGTGCCAGCTCCGGATGGTTTTGAATCGACTTGACCCCGGACCTTTTTGTGGGCAGAAGATACTAGGACCTTGGGCATCTGCCTCAGTTGCGCAGAAAGCAACTAAAGCACTGCTGCTTTACCTCAAGTCAACAAACCTGAGCGACCGCCTGTAGACTGTGTGTGCTCCCCGAGTGTGCTCGTGATTGTGTGTACCTTCTCATCTTTCTGCAACCCCTTTTCTCCCCTTTATTCCTTCCCCAGTGCAGGGTAGCAAACCGGATGTGCGTCTGGTTAACCTCCCTGCCTTTCCTTGCATCTTTATCTCTCTCTCTCTCTCGTGTAGTTCGTAGCTCTTTATTAACGCGACAGCGTTAAAGAGCTCATGTCGCAGAAAACCAGCTACCGCCGTCGGCCTTGTTGATTGTGAGCGAAAAATCGTCTGTGCCTCTCTAACCAAAAAATCAAGTTACCGAGCTAGCCGCGGGAAGCCGCTACTTGTCCACGCGCGCGTGTGCGCGATCACATGGAACAGTCACGCATTCGAAGAAAAAAAAAAGTGCTCAAGGTCACGAGGCGCGATAATTTCTTTGCCCTGCCACCCCTCCCTGCTTAGCTTCCAGTGCTTTCGGCGGGACGAGAGAAAAGATAATGCAATTGCAGCATGCGACAAACGTTTGTAACTCCACTCGCAAGGGACGGTTTCCTAAAATTTTTTCGGCGTTGAATTTTTGATGCAATAAGCTCTTCTAGTGAATTCATTCCATGGTTACTTGAACAAGTGTTTCAGGGCCCCTTCAACGCATTTTGTTCGACAGGTGTCACGACGAAAACGAGCTCATTTGGCGATAACAGCGTGCGCTGGTCCAATCTAAAGTATGCGTGTTTGTGTGCGTGTATGTGTATGTAACAAAACTAATGAATAAGTACGCACTTGGTGGTTGAAGGGTGCACTAGGGGCCGGATTTCACTATCGCGTTCAACTCCCAAAGGCGAAGCTTAAGAATCCTCCAATTCTTTGTTTATTTAATTTGTCCCCGAAAGAAGTACACCAGTTCCGGCGAAGTCCTTAGCGCAAACTGCCTATCTCGCGCCCCGTGTCCTGCCGTGCCGTTCCGGCGAGCCCGCAAGCTGGGCCAGAATCCATGGTTCGGTGCCGCAGACGAAAGTAGACGTGAAGACGCTTATCACTGGCTCATCAACCCGTACAATGTGTTCCTATGCCAGGCAAGTAGGCACCCGTGTCAGAAGACGTGCGATGGTTGCTCTATCGCCAGCCGAGCCAGCCTTGGCCGGTGCTTGGCCACGACCGAGGCCAGAACTCCGCAATTAGGTTGTATTGCCGTAGTGCGGAGGCTCGCCTCGCGTTTCTTCCGGCAGTCTGGGTTGTAAATCTTTTTCTTGACGCTAGTCATCATGACAGGGAAGCCGCTGTTTAGGGGGCGATACAAGGAGAAAGACGCGAAAAGAAGAAATAAGGGGGCGCGCTGCTGAGACCGACAGAAAGAGCTAGCAGCTATATTATGAAAGTGTAATGCCGAGATGCTGTGTACAGCGTTCAAATTACTAAATATCCTACCCTATTTCACTTACCAATTTTTTATGGGGCCTGTGAAGCGTCGCTGATTGTAGCGCTAATCTAATTGATTCGGTAAACGCCACCACTGTTTCTTCACAGCCGACGATGTAAAATCACCGGTTATTCCTTTTCTATCAAAACCTTATATTCCCCACAGTTTCGAAAAAAAAAGACTCCATCTCTATACCAAAGATGCCATTTTTTGACTTTATTATCGGTTGGCTACTTTTATTATTTTACTCTCAATCTCCTTCTTCTGGTTCGGCATCGGGCTCATTGAAACCGCACTGGGTTTTTGAACGCATTTGTGATCGCGCTATGTAGGATAGTTATTTCTTTTTTGACACCACAATGGAGATATCCCAGAATGTTTCACATATTACAGACATTTTATTGCGGGTGCCTAGCTCTATTACATAAAGCTCTATCTATCGTCATTATTTACATTATCTTTCCAGCAGATCTTCATATATTTCCCGAAGTGCATACTTTCTGTTCATCAACGAGGCCAGAGGATGAATAGGCAGTGGAGGTAGTCCAACACCCCAATTTCAGTTTCTTGTGTAGCGTATTCACACAAATATAAAGTACGTCAATGTAAAGAGAATATGACGCCTTATTGCACCACGAACTTAAATAATATTTTGGTAACGCTGATTCTTATCCGCGTCAGTAAAATGTTTTCTGCGTCTTTGCGTGCACGCGTGTTTCAATGCGTGCTTGTTCATTCACTGTTTGTATAACAGCGAGAATGCAATATCAAGTTTTCTCCACGCACAAACACTTCCGTGAACACATCGAACGATGGAAGCAGTTACTCTATTTCATGACTCTCATTTTTATTTCGTGCCTGATTACTTCGACAGATGAGGGCGCGCCACATGGCGTGTTTCTCATGTTCTCGAATAGACGGCGTAGAAACTTAGGCAACTTGGTACAAATCTCTCCTACAATGGAATATATCTCTCCTACAATGGAATACGCAGGGTTTCTCCAACACGCACCTGTACTCGATCGACCCAAACTTGCAACTTCGTTTGCCATCCGGGTTCCCACGATGCGCTGAAACTTTACAGTGTCGCATGAGGTTGGGCGTGGCATTTACGAATTCGTACCCTCGTCTCCTTGGAATGGCGAGCACTTCGGCATGCAACATCTCCGCCTGCGAGGAAACGCTTGAGCACATTCTATGTCATTGCCCAGCATACCAGACTGAACGACGTATTATGGAAGCCAAGCTCTGTCAGCTGGATTCACGGCCGCTTACAGAAGAAAAGATCCTGGGACCTTGGCCAACAGCTTCCCATACGCGCAAAGCCACGAAAGCCCTCTTGTACTTTTTAAGGAACACCAAACTTCACGACCGCTTGTGAAAGAACTGTGCGAGGCCGTGCTGTGTAGTCTCGAGCTGACTATTTATGCTTCTCTTTCTTACTCCTTTTGTTTTCTGTCTCTTTCCGTTTTATTATTCCCCTTTGCCCCCACCCCAAGTGTAGGGTAGCCAACCGAGCCAAGCTTGGTTAACCTCCCTGCCTCTCCTCTCTATTTATCTCTCTCTCTCTCTCTCTCTCTCTCTCTTTCTTTGGTACAAATGCTTTCTCAAAGCAGCTCTTAAAAGACGCAGACTAAAACGGTATTAATACGCAACATGAACGCCGACTCGCGATTGAAAATAACATTTTAAAAGAGCATACAAGAAGAATAACCGAGGAAAACGAGAAAAATGTGTCAGAATTGAAACAAGCAATGTAATCGATATTAGAAGGATCACTGCGCACAAGACGGGCAAAGGCGCACAAGACGAACAAACATGGCAGACTGCCTGTGACTGCCTGTGACTGCCTGTGACATAAACTGTCATAGACTGCCTGTGACAAACATAGACTGCCTGTGACTGCCAGCTGCTTTCAGGATCGAATAGTTCTCATTAGCGTTCTGGATAATAAACTAGCGAGTGCCCAGTTTTGAGGAAAGGTAATGCATGCACTCCTAACCATGAACACTCGAATGAGACAACATTACAACCCCAAAGGATGAAGTTGTTTAATTATCGGCACTTATGTATGCTTTGTAAGCAAAGAAAAAAAAAACATCACGCGATGTGTCATGCATTTGCTTAAGACGACTCGAACGCAAAAGACACCGTCTTTTTCTCAATCGATCGTATAATCGATCGAATAGTATACTTTTAATGCTGTTTATTGTCCACAAAATGCTTAAGACTTAAATCACATGCAAGCCACCAGGAGTTCATATATATGTGTATACATGTAATATATATATATATATATATATATATATATATATATATATATATATATATATATATATATATATATATATATATATATATATATATGTGTGTGTGTGTGTGTGTGTGTGTGTGTGTGTGTGTGTGTGTGTGTGTGTGTGTGTGTGTGTGTGTGTGTGTGTGTGTGTGTTTTGAGCCAAGGGGATTCCCCTTCTCTTTCGCTGGAAGCGAGTATTGAAAGCTCGCTCCCTCGGCGACTCACTCTGACACTGAGTGCAGTACGGTGTTCAACAATGAAAGCACCTAGTCTCACCTCCTCCCAATAAAACGGCGCAACGTGGCTGGAAGCTGAACAGGGCACGACTGTCACCGTTCCAGCCAGCGAGTTTCTTTGTAGTCGCTGGGGTAGGTCAGTGGAGGCTGTGTGGTTGTTAATGTTTCTATTAGGGATGATGGTGACAGTGATGCGTGGAATATTTATGTAGGTGACTTTGAATTCTACCGATGAAATATACGTGAAAGTCTAGACCTAGTCTCTTGAAAGAAATGCCAGAGACTAAAAATGTAGAGAGACGGACACAATTATTCTAAGCGCCTTTACATGGTTGCGCCATCAGAATGACAATACTTATGCAATGGAGAAGCGGGATTTATTGCGAAATATGGAGCCCTATTCAGTGTGCAGCTTTCCTTGGCTCATATGCTAAGCCACAGGAATGGCTGCACCCGTCGCAATTGCGTGTGTCATAGTTTCTTCGAAATTAAAAACACATGACACGTGCGTGAGTTGCGCATCGTCAACCGGACAAAGAAGTTCTCATCTGAACTAAACAAGCTCACGTCGATTCTTTTTCGAAGGCGAAGCTCCTTAAAGTGGCATCCATCAGTCCCTCGTAGTAGTGCGTAACATGTTTTACGCTTTGACCTGCAAGGTGGTACCAGTGGGAGATTTCTCCTGTGCGTTGTTGAACAGTAAAAAATTCGCAGCGTGGGCGTTAACTAAAAACCAAGTTCTCCTGTCTCTCATTCCACATTAGCAGCCATTGACATGTACATTAAGCACTATCTGACAAGAAAGGGTCGCTACGTTATACACGCTGGGCGTAACCTCCTTTGTTTTAGAAAAGTTTAGAGAGCGTTGGGCCACAGTGCCATGAATACAGTGAACTAGTATATACCATGAACTCGAGGTGGTAAAAGGTGGGGAGTAGACACGAAGCGCAAGCTGTTAGAAAAAGTGCGTCTGCCACCTCTGATTTAGTCCTTGGAATGTCCGCTGGATGGCGGTGATTCTATATGCGGAATATATGATGAAAAGATGCGAGATAGTGGTACTTGGAGTGTTAACTAGATGTACGAATGGACACACAGACAGATGCATGGATGGACGCACGGATGGCTGCCCAGACGAATGAACGCATGGACGGACGCAGATGCGGATGCATGGACGAACGCAGGGATGGACGCACGGATGGACGTGCGGACGCACGAACAGACGCACGAACAGACGCACGCACGGACGGGCGGATGGATGCATGGATGGTCATACAGACAGAAGCATGGACGGACGGAAGCAAGAATGAATGGATGGACGGATGCTTCGCCCCACTCTCCATCATTCACCCCGTGAATATGCTGCCATTTTCCCCCCTCTTTGTTCAGGTAAATAATAAATGCGATTGAGATTGGTATTACCTTGTTCGAGGCATCGTCGGGGCCCCCTAGTTACCGGAACAATGCACAATGCATTGGACAGCCGTCATATAATGAAGATATAGAACTAGCAGCTAAAAGGCTACGGCAATTTGATTTATTTGGCGGATTTAACGTCCCGAAACCACCGTATTATTATGAAATACGCTGTAGTGGAGGGCTCCGGAAATTTCGACCACCTGGGGTTCTTTAACGTGCACCCAAATCCGAGCACACGGGCCTACAGAATTTTCACCTCCATCGAAAATGAAGCTATGATATGCGATTTCTTTCATTCTCCCGCCCACTGAAATATGATGGGTCTAGCTTACGGAGTAGTTGGCAGATGGCGCTGTTCATTTTGGTTTAACCTTTTTTCTGGTGGCAGTTACCCGACAAGGCAGCTACCGAATTGTGAGTATCTGACTTGCACGCGTTTACGACTCAGGAGCCAGGTACAACTTAAAATCGTGAAGCTTGTATACAACTTGTGCTCATTCAAATCGATTGAAGTTCACGAACGCTTTTGGAATGCCAGCGCTTGCTCAATTCATGCACAATCACGCCGACTGTGTTGTTCTCCCCACTCTTACTCGAAAAGCGTGATGCAAGGTTGAAAACTGACGTAAACGAGAAGAAAACAGAAAGGGTGCCTCTTCTGATTGTTCTCGCTTCTTAAGCATGTGCCACGCCTTTTAAGTAACAATGCAATACCTGGACCAAGAAAGCGTACTTTTGGGCTCCCCGCTGTTCTTTTTTAAAGAAAATTCCAATCGTAATTTAATGAAGTTTTTGCCTACTGATTGAAACAAGAAACTCGGGAGGGGCGAGTAATGTAGGGAAGGGTGTTCCAGCTCCATTAACGTGAAACCGAGGAAGATGCCAAGCATGCGTATTGAGACATGCGTTTTCACGAGGCACTAGTGGCGCCAAGCCTGAAGCGGGGAACGGAGAGAATGGTGCTTCCACTCCGCTTACGTCGTCAGAACACTGGGTCAGAATGAAGCTTACCACGAGGGGCTTCTTGTTCTTCTTTTTGTTCCCCACCAACTTCGTCGTCGGGTTTTTTTACTCAAACAGTGATGTGTGGTAGGGATTTCATAAATGTTTCTTACGTATAGCCATTTATGAAGAGACGGTGACTGCAGTACAAACCATGACAACATTAGGCGCGCTGTGCACTCAAGAGGTCACTCGGTTAGGAATTTTTCGCTTCACTTGCAATGCACCAACGACAAGTTTACCAATAGAAAGTGTAGTGACATGCTAGAGCAGAGGGACTCCTTTTTTTCACACTGTGCCCAGCATAGAGACAGAAATCCGCGCAGGTAACCCTTAAAAAACTCCAGGTGGCTGAAATTTCCAGAGCCCTCCCCTACGACCTCTCCTCATATTACGTGGTGGTATTGGGGCGTGAAACACCACTTATCAATCGATCAATAAATCAATCAATCAATCAATCAATCAATCAACCAGTCACCCTAGTCTAATGAAATCTTGAAACTCGCCCGACCACATACAAAAAAAGAACGCTAACGTTCATAGAGTTTATCGTCAGTAAAACAAACAATAAAGAGAAGACGCAGTACGGAAGACACCCGAAACAACGCAGTTAAAGTGTTCGCATGCGTGCTTGGCTTCGTGTTCACCCAAATAATTTCAGTTACGTGCCGTCTTCTGGCCAGAGATGGTGCAGGTGAAGAAGCTGGTGTACAAGCCCACGACAAAGACGATGCTAAAAATTACAAAACGTATTCAATACTTTTTCTAGCACAAATATTAAATCGCAGCCCTCGGCCACACCTTCTCTCGTTTCTTCCAGCATCAGAGCCGGTAATTACCCGGCCTTAATTGAAATCAATGAAAACCAAGTGTTCACTCCCCTCCCCCCCCCCCTTCTTGCTTTCTCTTTATTGATACTCTTTTTCGCCTTGCGCGCTTTGCTTTTGCCCGTGTCCTCATGGGAACAAAAAAAAAAAAAGATCCGAACTCCGAACGTCGAGAGCACACGCACACTAGATTGCTATAAGCGACGCAGATGATGCAAAAAAAATGTGACGCGTCTTTGAATTAGGGCCGTCTCCGCAAGACATGCCTTGGAAACCACACCGTTCATGTCGCTTTGTTTCTTTGGTTCCTTGACAATTTAGTACTTTGAATTTAGCTTTTTTTTCTTTTTCCCGCTCGGGATTCGGGGACTTGGATTCTCTCTGTCCGCTGTTGCACAAGACACGGTTTTTCTAACAGTGTCGAAGAAAAACAACAAAAAAACTTGGTTGCATCCATGAACAAACAAAACAAACAGGCAAACGACCATTGTTTGCAAGCCTTAATACCACTTTTAAAAGTTTGTTTGATTTCTCAGTTTACCGCCGTAGTAAGCACAACCGCAGAGGTTCCCGGACATAGAGGCAATAAAACCTGGAACAATACAACATCGCATTCCCAGATGCGTCCAGTGCGGAAGACACAGAGCTCCGCGACTGGATTCGCGTGACAGCACACGACGTTCAAATTTATCGCGCTCTACGTCAAGCTTCGATAGCGTATTTCATTTAGGTTTTTAGATCGTTTTTTTTTCGTTCTTGAAATGTCGAGGTGTGACAATTGGTGGCTCGCACTCTCGTCCTGCATGTGTTGTTCTCATGCGTATTTTGTGCTTGAGCAGCGCGCTGCAAGTTACCAGCTGCTCACCGTTCTTTGTGTGACCACTGCATCTCAAGATGTTGTAACCACTGCTTTAAAAAGGTGTATTGCAGCTTTGCTTCCTTCCTTTCCTTCCTTCCAGTCGATGTTGTGACTGCCCATTATACGTGGCGCAAATAAATATGCTAACTTCAACGTTGTCAAGCGTCGGACGAACGCCATTGAGTGAAAGCCACGTATTGTCAGCAATGAACGACCAAACGGTGTCAAAAGCTGCTACAAAGCCTGTTTTAGACTTTATCAAGGGAGGAAGCAACAAAAGGGAGAAGGCAGGGAGGTTAACCAGAAAGACATCCGGTTGGCTACCCTACACTGGGGGATTAGGAAAGGGGACAAGAAAGACGAGAAAGAGAGAAGAGAGGGAAAAGAAAAAAGGGTGGGGGAGAGACTGACAGTAATTTCCCTGCAGTGTGTAGAACTCTACCGCATGTCAGAGGCGTTCACACAAGCCTGTCTTTCTCAGGAAACACAAAGCACTGGTCTGGCTACTAGGCTGTAGGGTGCTATGCTAAGTGGCTACTGTACATACGCACCACCTCTTCTTGTCCCCATCATCATCCTACATCCCTCTTTCCTTCCTCCTTCATTCGTCCCCTTTGCAGAGTAGGAGGCTATAGAGTGAACTAGCTCAGGCCAACCTCTCTGCCTTCTAATAAATTCTCACTCTTCCTGTCGATGTAAAAATCAAAATTTTCTGCATATTTGCCATTTACAGGAGTCTTAAATTCAGTTTACGACTCCGAGATATTCTTTTGAATCCTGAATTCTAATAACTTCAATTTACGGAAATAATAAAAATTTTGATTCTGATTCTAACATTCTAACTTGCTGGTATCTGATTCTTTGCTTCATACTGGAAACAAAACAGTGACTTTATTGTTTGCGGCTGATTCTGTAAGTGAACGAGTACATAAAACGATTCCTGATGCGTATTGCTCCCACCTATCTCACGCGATATATCCTTTGCATGCTAGACCCTGCGACTGCAGCTGTGCAAACACAGCTTCTGCTCCTTTACCTATGGGCCAGCGCTTTAATCAATATGAATGAGTGGTGGACGTCGTTTGGGGAGAAATGTGGGGAGCAAAAGAGGCAGTTGATCCGATGTTTTCCTCGTCTTAATTAGTGATATCCGGCAACTAATCTTCCTTTGCCTCATTAATGTAACTACCCGGCACTCGCACTTCTTTCATAGGTCAGGTGGGTAGGCTCATGCATATGACGGCACGCTACTTATACATCGTTGCTTGCACACGCGTAAGGTATTCCCAAAATTCGGCATGTCACACTCTGTGGATGGGGTTGTACGCTGCAGCATGCCAGGGGGGATCAGTGTCGTCTCGCTAATACTGTGCAGCATGAATGAAGTTCCCCGCGTGTAACACATTCGATGAGTGGGTAGACGGCACTGTTAAAACGAAGCGGTTGATCATTGAGGCCGCCTGATACCGGTTGCAAAAGCGACCAAACTGATACCGGTTGCAAAAGCGGCCACACAGTTTAATATCTGTCCTTCATGTGAAGTTTTTGCAGTGCTGTAAAGTCCTTTGATTGACCAAATTGGCCTCGCCTCTATATCTTTTCAGCGTTGTACCTTATTCTGGGTGAACAGGTGGGGCTTTTCTAGAACTGTCTGCATTGCATTAATAAAAAGATCAGCTTTTGCCTGACATAAATGAGGCATTGAACAATAATAAAAAGGCGGCAGCAGGATAACGCGTTGCTCCAATTCCCAGGTGTTAATTCGCTTCCCCAGGCTTTGAATGATCGATTAAGGTTGCAGTGGAGTCGGTATACCTAACAGTCTATCTTGTCTTGCCTACAGCGCCACCTAGGCCGCTTTCTTCGTGTTGCCATTTAACACCTCAAGTCACGAAAGCGCAATAGCACGTGCGTAAGTGCTTTCACTCTAGCTCTACTTGATATATGCGAGGACAAAATGAAGTTCAAAAGAGCAACCAAACGAGCTAGTTCATCGATATGGGGCTAGTTAGTAGTATTGAGCCTAGTTAATTGAGTTTGGGCCATCTCAGTGCATTTTGGCTAGATCACCAATTTCTTTCTGCGCTGTTCTCTCAAAGGGTAATATAAATAGTGCACTAGGGTAGACTAACCTCGGCGTGCCAGTGCCGCTAGCAGGCACCTAAGGGAAGTATTAGGTTACCCTCCAGAATTTCTCTCTCTCTCTCTCTCTCTCTCTTGACACTGCAGCTCAAGGCCTTCTACGTGGACGTGATTGTACCGCTAGAGTCTAACATCGAGAAGGACGCCAAGGTGGTGGCCGTGAGTACCCCTCTTGATAAGCCAGGCTTCAAAGCAGGGCTAGTTGAGAAGATTCCAAACATGATAAATTAAACCTTTAAATCTATCAGGCGGATGATGATGATCATGATGATCTATCTATCTATCTATCTATCTATCTATCTATCTATCTATCTATCTATCTATCTATCTATCCGTCTATACGTCTGTCCATCTATAGGTCTATCTATCTATCTATCTATCTATCTATCTATCTATCTATCTATCTATCTATCTATCTATCTATCTATCTATCTATCTATCTATCTATCTATCTATCTATCTATCTATCTATCATTCACACTGAACGTATTACTAGATAGATAGATAGATAGATAGATAGATAGATAGATAGATAGATAGATAGATAGATAGATAGATAGATAGATAGATAGATAGATAGATAGATAGATAGATAGATAGATAGATAGATAGATAGATAGATAGATAGATAGATAGATAGATAGATAGATAGATAGATAGATAGATAGATAGATAGATAGGCACACCCTGTCTGTATAGAGTGCCTGTAGTGCCTGTAGAACTTAAGGGTCTCTATAGTTTTCTAATCTCTCCCGAACTCGCGGAGCGAGCAGAAGGGATTCACGCAGCAGCAGAAGACGCGCCACGAGTCTTACCTCAAGGTCGCCTCGCTCGTCAAGAAGAGTCGCACCGGAAACCTGGACTCCGACGTCGACAAAGAGATCAAGGTGGAAACAGTGCAGCCTGCGTTTGTGTACTTACAGCACTTTCGCAAGAACGCCTCGCGCTCGCTTTGTTTGCATTTCCCTTTGCCGAAAAATTCATTGCTGCATACACTGATGCTCATCAATGGCGGATGTTTTGTTTAGGATTACGTGCTATGGCAGCATGCTTATCTCTTTTATTCACCTGTGCCCCTATTTGTATAGCAGTGTGTGTCCTATGCTCCGAGTGTGTTTATGGCTCAAGGAAGCAGCGTGAGGTACGAAACATCGCGATCATCCAGCCAGGACATATACACCGTCGTAAGATAGCGGCAGCCGGCGCACCTCTACAGCAACCCCCCCCCCCCCCATTCCTTGTTTTGTGCCACTCTTACTAACTATAATATAAACGCGATAACGCTAAAAAACTCCTGTAACAGAAATTTGCGGTTTCAACGTGTGCGTCGTTGATTGTGAGCAAGAAAATATCATCTTTTTCGTGACTGATAAATCGGGGAGGGCACAATTAAAAACAAATAGTTTCGTGAGGGAATCGAACTGAGGTTGTCTGCTAGACAAGCAACTTTGCTACCCCCGAGCCGCTTGTAACTTCTTAAAAGGAAAGCTATATAGTTATCACGCAGCGCCAAGAGTCTCCTTAAAGCATGTATATTTTTGTGCTTCGATAGAGTGCTCACTGCTATTTACACGATTGAAGGGTAGACGACGACGTTCGCAACATCAGTTGCTCGAGCTTACTTTCTTGCTTATTTTCCTTGGCTTGCCTTGGTTACCCCATTTTCGGCAGGAAGCTCGGTTCCTAGCCACTGTGATCGTGAGTGCTTAGAAACAAGATAAAAAGAAACATTCTCATAGCTGATTTTTTTGTGCTCTAAACATTTCCTTCACCGTAAAATTAGTTTAGAAGGTCTATGTAAAAAAAGTGCTCATCCAGCACTTAATCACTCATTTAACTTTGGCAACTCTGTCAGTGTTTTTGACTGTAGAGCTGTTGACGTGAGTAGGGCAATATGAAGGGTTGCTCATTGTGGCATGCAGCAAGCGATTCTGCAACACCGGCGTAGCGTAATAGCAGTGGAACCACAACCTGAGAATTTTTTCGTAGCCTCTTGACAACTTGATGCCCACGGGATGGCTTCTTTCTCTCCGATAGTAGAGTACCAAGCACTGTAAATTGTTAACAATATTTTCTAAACACACAATTTTGTTTGCTCTTTCAGCCGTGCGTCTGTTCTTTAGGTGTGTGGCGTCCCGGATGTTAACAACATTACTTACAACGCTTAGAATCTGAATTATTGATGAAATAATTTAACGACGGGAACACTTCATCAAGACATAATTGCTTATTTATTTAAGAGAAACCCGTTGCAAAATGCAGGATGTTTTAAGAAATAAAAAAAAGAATTAAAAAGCACATAGATGTGTAACTATTCAATTGAGCAGCAGCCATTTAATGGTATCTATCCTACTCTAGTTTTACATACACAAGTTTGAAGCTTTCGGTTGACAAATTACAATAGCCAAAAATAATTTCTATATGGCTGGCCTATCTGTATCAAATTGACACTACACGAGGGTATATAGCGTCGGACAGGGAAAGCATCCTTGTACTGAGACCTAGCTACACATTAAAGAACCCCAGGTTCCAAGCACTTCACTTCAAGTTCCCCAATATCGCGTGTCTCAAAGTCAACCATTGTTTTCAGCACCCAGAAGCCAGTTCATTATTTAAGTGAATACTTAGTTAGATAACTAGGTATGCGTGTACTTACTTCAGTGATGTTTGACGGTATCTCGATATTCCTGAAGACGCTTAAATAATTAGTTTCGAGCCGGCTATTACGCTCGAATAAAATTTAGGTCCTAAATTCGGGCTTGAAATCTCGATAATTCAGCTGCACCACTCTTAGAACCTGAAAATTAAAAAAAGTTGACCTGACAGAGCGGTGCCTCTTCTTCTATTCGGAGCAAAGCGAAGCGCGGCTGCTCTATTGGCTTTGACCGAGAGTGTGAGTTCCGAGGCTAAATAAAACATTCCACAGCAGTACTCACTCACTCTCACCATAACTAATTACTGAGGAGACCCGTCTTCCCTTAGTCACCTCAAAACATGAAGAACAAGAAAAAAAAAGATCTCAGCTGATCGATTATTTAAAGCGCATGCCCAACGCTCTTTTTAAATTCTTTCCGAAGCGTACGAGAGTCTTTTGCAATGTAAGTACGTCCAATTTAATAGCCCATTTACCTTGAAGTCGTCTTCATTCATTTTCGTTTCTGTTCATAATTTTCGCCTAAAATTCTTTTTACTTTTGGGCAGATTTTCATCTCTTTTTCTAGTATATTTCTTAGTAGAGGCGATTTCTATTACAGCAGTGTTGTTTCTTTCTACGCTTTCTTCGCAGGCTTACCTTAATCTGGCGGTGGTTTTCTCGGAATTTATCCAAGCGAGCTTGCGAAGCAACTCTCGTGTAATGGAAAGCGGTTTCCTGACGTCTCGTGTATAGGTTTCCATTTTTAGTGCTTTGGCTCGTACTCGGTGCTGCACGTTAGAGAGGTTTCGTGGCCTAATAGAGGGCTCTTCAACGACGCTCGTTCATGATAACCTTCAAAACGGCGTACTTTCATCCTTTGATGTTGGCGTGGCTTGCCACGGAAGCGATTTGGCGGGGCAGAGTTCGAAAACAGAAAATTTTTGCGAATAGTTGAATGGCTGCTACAAACCGCTTCAATAGTTTGATAAAGTGAGCCTACATACTGACTACAATTGCTGATAATGGGTGAAGCTGGAGGAGTGAACAGAACGAAGTGAGTGAGTGTGTGAGCGATGACTTATCTTGTATTTATAGAAGTAACAGTTCAGAGAGTGAGCCGGTGGCTAGCGTGTCAGGTGGGGGCTTGATGCAGTGGTATACCTTCAAGCAGCACACACACATGAAGACACAAGCAAGAAGTGACAACAGGAGCATTCCTATCGTCAGTTTTCCATGTCTTCGCTTTTGTGCACTGTGTGATGGTGCACCGTGGAAATCCTGTATAACAATCTTTGGTGTGCTACAAAGAACTTGACGCAGAGGCGCTGTCCTTGTCGGCCACAACACCATGCGGCAGCCATACGAAGTGACGCGGAGTCCAGGACCAACTCTTTGAAACCTAACACGCCCGGGAGACAAAGGAGCATTTGTATATGATAGCTGCGCCGATCGGAATGTCAGCCGGCCTGCTTCAGGCCCTTTATTATTGTTTGTTGAACCTTTTTTTACTGCATCGCGTTACCCTCTGTCAGAATTCCACGCTACAGAACGTCGTAAACTGAATACGGTATTCCGGCTTTCTTAGTTTGTCGCATTCTTTTCCAAGCTTGTCTTACGTAAATGGCCACAGAAGCAGAGTGCGTTATTTGCCGTAACGAGTTAAGAGCGGTAAGTCAACTGATCGTAATCTACACAATGAATTCTTAAATAAACATTCCGCTACAGTATTCACTAAACTAAATACGGTGTCGTACCACTTTGACACTCTGTCAACAGATCATGCAATGCCAGTGTCCAGTATTCCATAAAGTGCATACGGAATCGAGATGCTCTGACACTCTGTATATGTTACCGAAGTGATAGCTAGATGCTAGCTAGTTGGAACATATACATTTCGGAAACTTCAAACGACAGCGGCGAGACAGGGAGACAACGATACCGGCGCGAACTATAACCTGAAAGCTTCACTAAACACGGTCGAAAATGTATGCTCAACCGCAGAACGTCACCCACTTCACATGCGTACTGTTTCTAGGTGCAACGTCACACACTATCACACCGCATTTTAAAGAAAGATCGATTGACATGTGGGGTTTAACGTCCCAAAACCGCAATATGACTATGAGAGACGCCGTAGTGGAGGACTCTGAGAATTTCGACCACCTGGGGTTCTTCGACGTGCGCCCAATTCTGAGCACACGGGCATACAGCATTTTCGACTCCATCGAATTTGCAGCCGCTGCAGCCGGGATTCGATCCCGCAAACTGCGGGTCAGCAGCCGCGTACCTTAGCCACTAGACCACCATGGTGGGGCTATTTTAACGTAAGGCGTTCAGCATTGGACACTGCACGATAGTGCCCGGTGTATCACATACAAAGAGTGCGCATAAGGAGCCGGTGACGCTGTGGTAGGGTACACATGGCGTTTCAAGAAATGTGTCTAATTTTCTTTAAAAATCTGCAAAAGCCGCTATTAGCTGCCTGTTTTCACAGGTGCTTTTTCTGTAGCGGCAGACATCTTAAGCGAGTTGAAGACATCATATAAAACAGCGATTAGGAAAGTTAATTTAATTAACTATTTATTTAGAGTTCTGCTAGCACTACTAAATTGCAATATTTCTAGTAGAAAAATTCCCATAAACTTGAAAACATCAATAGTTATACCTCTACACAAATGCGGTGCGCGTGATAAACTTGAAAATTATCGTCCGATATCAATTCTGCCTTCTATAGCACAAATACTAGAAAAACATTTGTCGTTAACGATGACAAGCTTTCTCGATAGCCACAACATTCTATCGCCTTGCCAGTATGGTTTCCGACAGGGGAAGAGCACTCAGACGCTATTGGAACACTTCTCTGATCAGTTGAACGAGGCGTTCGACAACAACAAAGTTGCCTGTGCGCTCCTTCTTGACTGCAGCAAGGCTTTCGATAGTGTCCATCATACCTTGTTATTGGATAAACTTTTTCAGTTAGGGTTTAGGGGTGCTTTCTGGTCTTTGTTGGCAAATTTCCTCCAAGGCAGGCGTCAACTTGTATCCGTTGAACAATCTCACAACGCGTTCCAAATCATCAAAACTGGCGTTCCACCGGGATCAATTCTTAGTCAGCTACTATTCAATATTTTTGTAAATGACCTTCACAGCGCGATACCGGTTTCTCTGTATCAATACGCCGACATCACTGTGATCGTGACGACTGCAAACAACTTTTATGAGGCGATTACTCTTCTTCAGTCAGCTGCCACTAAAGCCATGGATTGGTTTCGAGATGACCTTATTAATACAAATGTGTCTAAAACTAATCTAATCTGCCTCCACAATACGTTGAAGAAAGTACCCCTTGACTATCCTTTCATTTTGCATTGTTTTGACTGTTCATCCTGCTCTTGTAGTCCATTACAGTATTCATCTGTTGTGAAATACCTTGGCTTATACATTGACAGCGACCTTTCCTGGAATAGTCATCACGCCTATGTTTGCAAAAGACTTCGCGCTGTGTCATGTCTATTATATAACATAAGATACAACATACCGTTTTCAGTACGTAAGATGATAGCACACGCTTTAGGTTACAGTATACTGCGTTACGGAATAACCATTTACGGACACTGTGCTGTCCGATGGCCCGATAGAATAAACAGAATATTGCGTTCAATTTAAAATATATATATATATTACGACCTGAATATTAATTCTGAGAAAGCCATTTTCAAAACGCTGTTTATGCCATACTTCAATCACCTGCTAATTAAAACGGTTGTTTTAAAACATTTCTGGTACAAAGAATTCCTGGTTTCGTATGTTACTTCTCGTTCTTTAAGGCCCAAAGTACGTTACTGGAGGTCGCGTTGTTCAACAAAGTATTAAACCAGAATACGAGCCCATTAAGTCCCAACCTAGTTCAATGTACTTCCCCCCAGAATTTTTCGCACAAAAACAAAATACAAATAAAGAAACTGCTACGGCGTATCTGTCTACAATTGTAATGCATGTCGTGTGTTATTACAAATACACTCATTTGCAAGCATGATGCTGCACAATCATCCAGTGTGGTACTTTGCTTAAGAAGCATTTGCTATAATTCTTTTTTTCCTTTACATCTTTTCACTTTCAATTGCTGTAACTATTACATAATGCTTGTAACCATTGCTTGTATGCCGTGTTATTTCTAATCATATATGCACGTTGTTTTTTGTCCTATTATCCCTCTTACGCCATGAAATACAATATTGTAACGCGTCCGGTTTGTTTTGCTGTCTGCCAGGCTCTGCCACTCAAGCCACCAATTGGCTTTGGCAGGCCTAGTCACATGTACTGTTTTATTTGAAGAAATAAAAGGTATTATTATTATTATTATTATTATTATTATTATTATTATTATTATTATTATTATTATTATTATTATTATTATTATTATTTATGGAGGTTAGGCAGTTAAGTCAAAAGGGAAAATTTAAGACATTCATGTGAAGAACCGATTACCGATTTTAGATTTCGGAAAAACGGCCTCTAGTAATACCAGTGAATTAATTTTTTCTCCATTTTGTGGCGAAACCGAAACCAAGAGACTGATGAGCGCAACAAGCAGACAACTACAATGACGTCACTGATCAAAACAGTGGTTATAGCGTTGCAGCTCTTCTCGTTTAGTTAACGTATGTGTGTCGTGCGTGCTCTAATTGCAAACGTAGCACACACACACACATTAAGTAACAAGTTTCAAGCGGAAAAAAAACAAGGCCCGAAGAGAGTACACATGCCGCAGCGCTCGTTGTGTGTACTCTTCTCTTCGGTGCTAGTTTTTTTATTTTTTGCGCTTCAAATTTGTTTCTTAATGTCGTACAAACTCGCCCAATCTTCCGTCCTTCCAACACACATCCACACCATAAAGTCGGTTGAAGATTCATATAACAACGCTCTTTCATTTCGGACGTCTCGGACAAATATGGCAGTTTCGCTCTTTCGCGTTTTGGTTTCACGGCAGAATTCATGAGAACTTCATTATACCGCAGTTATTACTAGAGGCCATTTTTTGGGAATCAGAGAGCGACAATTAGTTATTCGCATTAAAGACTTGAATTCTCCTGTTTAACTTAACTGCCTTTATACACTAAATAAAAACGTAATTAATTTGATATTCCTAATTACTGTTCCCAATGATGTATTCAACCCTCTCACTGCCTCCACAGAAAAAAGCAACTAAGAAAACAGCGAGAAAACAGCACTTTTTGCTGATTTTTAAAGAATATTGGGCACATTTTTCGAAACACCCCGGTATATGTTTCACCTTGGTAAATAAAGCTTTCAGTTGACGGTAAGCGCTAGTGTCGTTGTATCCCTTTCTTCTTTATGTTGCAGTTAGTGTTTGAAGCATCTAACGTTTAAAGAATTTCGGGCCCCATGTTCCGTGAACTGATTACACAGGCGTGGTGTTCTAGTACTGTGAGAACTACGTACACAATTCCCGGGCATATAGTATTCCGTAATTTTTGTGTGAAATTGTGTGGCGCTGGTGCTCCATAATTCGTTTACAGAAATCCGGCGGCCTGCATACCGACAGTAGCATGCCGAGTGTTGATGTCGTGGCACCACATAAACTTCGTAAATAATTCTGATTCCCCTAATATTATTCAAACTGTATACCAAAATATGGTGCTATGGTGCTTCGTAAACTGTATACCGATGCCAGGTGAAAGGGATTCCGTAAATGGTACGCAGAATCGTGGTGCTGTGGTGCTGCGTAAAAATCGTGCGGAATTAGGATGTTGCGATTTCGTAAATAATATGCCTAATTTTGATGCCCGTAATTGGCAAGAAGTTGACACAAAGTTTGCTTTCCCAAGTTGTGTAGAACGTATAGAACGCTCCCAAAATTTCTCACTGTACAACTATTCGTCTTCATCACCGCATTGTTGCTTCGCATTCGACTATGCCCTTCGCGCTGCGTGTGATTATTAAGTCCGCCTCGCGTGTGAACGAGAATCCGTGAGAACCAAGTACGAAAAACTTTAAGAATACACTATCCAAGCTCGAGATGGTGCGCCATAAATTTTGAACGCACTATATTCTGTCTCACGAATGCCTTTAGGGTGTTTCGTGCTTTCCGCACTGGATGCTTTTGAGAACGCAAGGCTGCATTGCTCCAGGCTTTATTGCCTCAGTGTCGGCGAAATTCTGCGGTTCTGTTTACTACGGTGGCAAACAAAAAGAGTAACGTTGAAAACTGAGATCAAAGCGAAGCGACAACGGTATCATGTCTGTTAGTTTTGTCGCTCTCGTGGATGAAATCCAGTCTTTGTTTCTTTCCGA